>NW_027186372.1:43005512-43013827 GCF_028583685.1 Petaurus breviceps papuanus | reverse complement strand
CTTTCTTTCTTTCTTTCTTTCTTTCTTTCTTTCTTTCTTTCTTTCTTCTTTTTCTTCCTTTCTTTCCCTTTCAGGTAGGATACCCTTACCTGTGGGTGCTCTACCCAAAGAAATGTAACTACTGATCACTGAAACCTCAAAAAATATCTTGGGGTTTATGGGTTAGATTTCTTTTTTAAGGACCTTGCCTTAAGCCCAAGTCATTCTGGCTCTCATTCATTGGCCAACAATAGGTCCCAGGCCAAGCTCTACTTGGCCATTGTTTGGGCCTCAGAATGTCTCAGATTGGCTCAAAGTGAATGTAGATAGCAATTGTTTCTGTTTTGACCAGAAACCTTGAAGGTCTTCCCCTACCAGATTGAGTTCCTTTTTATTTTTACTAGGTAAAAGAGGCTATTCTCTGCCTCATTTTGTACCTAGCCTTAATTAGTGATTGGATGTTGTCTCAGTCAAACTGAGATCTGTTACAGACCTTAACTTAAAAGGGCCAAGGTCTCCCACTGCATCCAGGGCCATCTCCAGTAGTCCTGATCTATATCTTGCCACTGGACCCAGATGGCTCTGGAGAAGAAAGTGAGGCTGGTGACTTTCCACAGCCCTCCCTCACTTAAATCCAATTCACTTGTATGTCATGGCATTACCTCCCTGATGTCAGGGTCCTCTTTGAGAATGAAGGACAAATAACAGATTATCTGAAGACAGGGACCACATCTTGTATCTCCCTGCATCCCCAAGGTCTGTCTTTGCTAGGAATGATGGTTTCCTCTGATCCCTTCAGATACCATAAAGCCACTTTTCCTCAGACCAAAACAAGATTGTTCCTGCTTTCTCCACTTCTCTACTCCTCCTCCAAACCACTACCTCCAGGATACTAAAAACCAACTGCTAATTTGGGGGGGGGGGTATTTTTACCATTTGAGTGACCTGGAGAACTTGAAAGTCATTGAGTCCACAGATGTATTATATCACTCCAGTTGTAATGATTGTTTAGCCCTTCCCTCTCCTGTTAAGTCTAAAGGCATTACGGGATGATTGATAGATTATTTGGATTTAAGAGTCAAATAGATCTGGGTTCAAACCCTGTCTTTGACAGTTACAAGTGGGGTGACCCAGAGCAAGTCATTTGACCTAAGTTTCGTAAATCATTGAGGGGTTGCACTCTGTTTCTGTTTAAAACCTCAGTTTCTTGACTTATTGACAAATCAGATCATTAGAAATGCCATCTCCTTCAAGAAGCCCTGCTTAACTACCTCTATCCACCCTTTCCTCCATCACCTTCCAGTCTAAAAATAATGACCTTCTACTTTTTTGTCTTTAGCCTTTACTAAACTTGGAGCTCAAATTCCCTCAGAGAAGATAAATTATCTAAATTGTGACACTCTACACATATTTAGGAGGTTAAGAAGTAATTGCTGATTTTGGTTTGGTATGAACAGTATCTTTCTCTGCCCCAATCTCCTAGATTTCATTGACCTACTAATTGGCAAAAATTGAGCATACTTTGCACTTTTTAATTTTATCTTTACAGCCCAAAGAATCATAGATTGTAAAGTGTTCTTTTCTTTATCTTTTTTGTTCTCTAAATCATCTCCATTGGTCATTTGACCTATGCTAGTCATACTCTATCTCCTCTGGTCAAGGACAGGAAAAGGACTAGAATTTTGCAGAGTGAACAAGAGGCATTTTGATTTGTGTTTATCAGAGAATACGTTTTAACAGAATATGACAATGATGATGATGATGATAACCTAAACTATTTGAAAAGGGGACCTTCTAGGAAGGATCCTCACCTGAAGATCCGGTGTTCCTTCACAGAGGTTCAAAACAAACACTTATTAAACATCTATTACATGCAAAGCAGTGTATTAAGAAATGGGGGGTAGGAGGCGACCAGGTAGCACAGTGAGTAACAGCACCCACTCCAGTGGGTGGGATGACCTGGGGATCGAATCTGGGCTCAGACACTTAGCACCCACCCAGAAACACCTGGCCGTGTAACCTTGAGCAAGTTACTTAACACTGATTGCTTAAAAAAAAAAAAAAAGAAATGGGGGTAAAAAAAATCAAAGGAATTTGCCCTTAGGGATCTTACTTTCTACTGGGGAAAAAGTAGATGGATCAACATTGTCCATCATCAGTCCCCCTCACCCCCATGAATATATAAGCTGGTACTTGAAGGGTACATCCAATCCAGCTTGCGTGCTGGTTTTCTTATTTTAGCATCTTGGATGTAGAATTTGAAGGGACTCAGGGGCCATCTAATCTAACCCCCTTATTTTACAATTCAGAAAACTTATGTCCAGGAGGTTAAGTGATTTGCCTAGTATCACACAGGTAGTGAATGTCTGCAATGCAACAATGTAGTCTTCTGGCTGTAGGACCAGTGCTCTTTCTATTATATCACCAGTTGAGAAAAAGTAGCCCCAGGCAAAGCTGGCACCATCATGGTTGTTCCTCTCTCCATCTTGAAGGTGATGCCCTCAGTTCAAAATTGATGATTTGTGAAAGCCGGGGTCTTGAGAAGAATGTCTGAATTAGAAGGCACTTCAGAGACCAGCTCGTCTAGCCCATACCTGAACAAGAATTCCCTTCATCACCTTTGCTTCAAGTCTGCTTGAAGACTTCCGGTGAGGCCTCCCCTCCCTCTTCCCATTCCAATTTGGAGAGTTGTAGTAATAGCTAGGAAGTTTAGAACATGCTATTCCTGAGCCCAAAGTCATGACTACTAGTCCTGACTCCCTATTTGTCAAGGCTGCTCCCTCTAACCCTGGCCTGTCACTTTAGGAATACATATGGAGTGGGGATATGGACTATGGACTCTTGGATCCACCCTCTGCCCGGGAGAAAACACTTAAATTCCATGGCCCATACATGATCGGTGAAGAAAGCCCTCATCTTCCCTACCAAGGAAGGGACCTATTATCAAATCTAGGCTTTTCAGAAGCAAACAATTGTTTCCCTTCAACCTCAGACATACAGTAACCCAAGGCTTCTTCCCTGTGGCCCAGTGATTATTTCCCTTCTGCTCCCAATATAGGGCAGGCTCTTCCCAGCTGGGAGTTAGGCAGCTTTGTTTGTTGGAGCATTTTAGCCCTTAATGCTGAGCCTCAATTACCGTATTGCCTCTTTAAACAGAGTTCAAAAAGCCCAAGAATTTTTATAAATAGCCCATATCCTCTTGATAGCAGCTCAGACGGACTATTTATTGCCCACTTCCCCAAAGACAGACAGACCAACCTACGGGCTGGAGTGGTTAAGAAACCACTGGCCCTGCCCTCAGAGTGGAGGTTCCTACTATTGTTTGTGAGCTCGGCTTCCTTTTTGCATTTTATGACCCTCTGGCTGGCTAATCCCAAAATGGGGGGAGGGGGGAGGAAGAGGAGGGGGAGGCAAATGAATAAGTTATGGGCTTTCTGGTGTTGCTTTAGAAAGTCATAGGTTTTTTAGCTTGTGTTTCTTTTTCAAATATTAAAAGTATTCATTTTATCTTCTTCCCACCACCCTCGCCCCATTGAAAAGATAAAAGGAAATGCACCCCTCCCTCAACAAATATGCATAGTCAAGGAAAACATTCCCATATTGACTATGTCCAGAAATAGATATCTGATTCTGAATGTTTAGCCCATCACCTCTCTGGCAGGAGGTGGCCAGCATTCTTCATCATGGGTCTTCTGGCATCATGGTTTGCATTGACGGAAGTTCTTAAGTCTTTCAAAGTGTTTGTGTTTTACAATGTTGTTATAGCATTTTTTTTTCTCCTGGTTCTCTGAATTTCACTTTATATGAGCTCATACAAGTCTTTTAATCTTTCTCAGATATTTCCCCATCATCATTTCTATCAGCATGATAGTATTCCATTCCATTCATATACCATACCTTGTTCAGCCATTCCCTGATGATGTATGGCTTGAGCTTTAGGATACCTTGGAAGGAGATTATTCAAAGCTTAACTGTGGGTGAGGGGCCTAGAGGACCATTAGGCCTGACCTGTGAAAGATGACGGAAGGAGGTCTTCTGGTTGGAAGAAATCTCACTAAGACCACTGGTCTAAGTAGGCACAAAGGATGACAGGAATCCACTAAGCACATCTTTGCTCAGTGTCTACAGTAGATCTGCATTGTGTTGGGTGCTTCCAGAGGGCAGAAAGTGGCAAAAGCAAAATTTGGGAGCGTATGCATGAACAGAGGATCCACCCACTTGGAACAATTAGAGAAAAGATTAGGAGAAGAGGTACCTGAATGCAAAACTGTTCGACATTGGCCTCAGGAAGTGCCAGGGGAGGTCAGGAAGGGGAGAAAGCAGGTGGTACAGTTATCAGGCCTGCCTCACAGAGGAAGCAGAAACGAAAGAATATAGAAATATATAGATAGAAGGGGGACAAAGGAAGAGGGCAAGTATTCCAGGGAGAGGCGAATAGCATAAGCAAAGGCCCTGAAAGGAGAATGAGCATAAGTAAGAGGGGCTAGCCAACAATCTGGACAGGTTTGGATAGGTCTTACTGGGACGATTCTCACATTTCCATTATTCCCTCATGCTTCCTATGGATAACTCAGGTTTTGTGTGGTGGTGTTTTTTTTTTTTAAGCAGCTTATCCACCTGACAGACAATGCACAGATAAATGACCTAAAATCCCCAAAGACAAAAATCGTTCATCCATTTGACAAATATCTATTGACTGTACATATACAGAGCACTAGTGATAGGGGCCGAGGTGTGTTGTATAAGTATGGAGGTCCCTGCCTAGTTTGAGAGAGAAGATGTTTAGATGTGAAAAGTTAAATATGATATGAGAGTGGAGTGGGCCCTGGACTTGGAAACAAGAAGAGTTCAGCTTGAATCCCACCTCACCTACATGCTAGCAGACCCTCAGCAAGTTCCTTAACCTCTCTGGGTCTCTGTTCTTCATCTACAAAATGAGGAGGGAGGAGGTTGCACTCATTGACTCCTTAGATCCTTTCTGACTTGAAATCTAGTGATCCTGTGATTATGCTTACTTGGTTATGTTTAGAGGTTGCTTAAACATTATTGTAATGGACATCCAAAGTCAAACTGGTTGTAACCCAAGAGACATTTCCAGATTGGCAGTAGAATATTTTTCAGAATTTCTGGATGCCTTCAAGACTCAATCCACCTTCTATATGAAGTTCTACTTTCTATATGAAGCTTTTCCAGATCCTTCCATCGTATACTCCCTCCCCAAACTACTATTCATATATACATGTAGTATGTCGTCTGTCTGTCTCTCTGTATAGGCACTGGTCTTTCCCATTATAATGCAAGCTCCTAGGGAAAGTTTTACTTTCATCCCCACTAGATTGGTCCAGTGCCTGGCACATAGTAGGAGCTGAATAAATGTTTGTTGATTGATTGAGGATTTATTTAAAAGAATGGCTTTAGTGTCAAAATTCCCACTACAGCATTGGTTTCAGAAGAAGGTTGAATTGCATGAAAGGAAATCAGTTCCCGACTCTCCTCTCTTCCAGCTGTCCCCCCCTTCCCCCCTCTCTCCCCTGAAAGAACAATGAAGCAGCTCCAAAGGAAAACCAAACCTCATACTAACTTTTCACCCACCCCCAGTCAGCCTGCCAGAGATAACATCTGAAGCTATCGTAGGAAACAATTAACTTCCATTAATTGTTTTACTCCCCTCAGGCTAGGGCAGAACCTTAGGTTACCTAAAGGGAAGTTGTGGAGGTCTGCTAAGGGTTAGGACAGGGGTGGGGAACCTGCAGCCTTGAGGCCACAGGTGGCCCTCTAGGTCCTCAAGTGAGGCCCTTCCCCACCCCTATGTTAGGACATTTAGTGTGAAAGACTTGAAAGAGACTTAGCTCCCCAGGGATCCTCTTGGTATAAAGTAATTTGGGTCTCCTGTGAAGGCACTCTTTAAGCCATAGAAATAGCTAAGTGGCCCAGTGGATAGATCATTGGGTCTTGAGACCTGTGTTCAAATTCAGCCTTATAGACTTACTGGCTGTGTGATTCTAGGCAAGTAATTTATTGAACCTCTGTCTGCTTCAGTTGCCTTCCCTGTAAAATGGGAATAAAAACAGCACCTATCTCCCAGGCTTGTTGAGATGATCAAATGAGATGATATTTGTATAGTGCTTATGGCACATAGTAGGCACTTGATAAATGTGTTTCCTTCCTTCTATAACAATTGTACAACCAGATTTATGCAGCAGACAGTGTGAATAACACTAGTGGTTTGGGGATCTGTCCATATTATCAAGGATTCTATTCAACAAGTATTTTTTTTTATTAAGGGTTTAGCTATTGGTTGGCTAAGCATCATGCTAGCAGCTGCATAAAATACAGAAGCTTAATCTCCGAGAACAGCTGGGTCTGCAGAACTCTCTTCCCCTCCTCATCTCTCCCTCCCCCAAACAGTGGCTCCCCAAGTCCCATGATTTGGCTGCTCCTGACTATTTGGTGCTAAAAACCATGATGGGAGCTGAAGGGTGAGCCAGGAAAGAGCAGTAGGCAGCATGACACTGAAGCCCAGAGAGGTGAAGTGACTTGTCCAGGGTCACAGAGGAATTGGAGACAGGAACTGGAACCCTAATTCCTGCCCAGTGTGCGTCCTACGGCATTCTACCACCTCTGTCTAGTCAGCCTCAGGAGGTCATTCTGTCTTTGCTCAAAATTAGAACTTAAGCTCCCTGGAGGAATCCCCCTGTGTTTCACTTCAGCGTTCCTCTTCTGTGCCTAATAAATGTTTATTGACTGATAAATATTTGCTGCTGCAATGAAAGAAAAGAAAAAGAAAGAAGACTGGTAAGACTAAAAGAAAGAAAGGAGAGAAGTATGGCAAGCAGAGAAGGGAGATCAGGACAGGACAAATCTTCTATCAGTTTATAATATTTTAAGGAAAGCTGCCTCACCAAGCAGTGTAGGAAAGACTTCCTTTCCCACCAAGGAATAGTTTCACCAGTAGGAGATATCCTACCATGGGTCTAGTCTCTAAAGCCAGGGAGATCCCTCTCCACCAATCAAAAAAAAAAAAATCATCTTCCTCTGCACTGCTATCTGATGCCTAAAAATAATGATTTTTTTTTTCTGGGCATTTTGTTCCCATGTTAAAATGAAACCTTTGGAAACAGGTGAGGCACATAGCTGCTGTTTTTGGTTTAGTCTAAATTAGTTTTAGAAGTCTCTTTCATCAGAGCCTTTTTTTTTTTTAAGTTTGGAGAGGCTTGGGTCCCCAAGACAAATTTTGTAAACATCTCATTTTTTCCCCTAAGGCTGGTCCTGTTTCTAACCTTATTTCCCCCTCCACATGACAATAAGTTTCCTCCCTGTCCTCTATATAGACCGTACTCATTCCTGCCACTGCTAACTTTGTTTCTGTAGTTCTTGATAGAACAGCCTTTCAGGGGTTGCCTCTCTTCTCTGCCTAGCTAGTCCACTCCTGTAAGTTCTTCACATAGCGTGCTATGATTATTTATGTTTCTTATGTGGATGTTCTTGCTTTCTCAACCAGAATGTAAACTTAGCTTGTTCATGGAGTTGGAAGGGGCAGTGCAAGTTTCTGGAGAGCAGGCATTGTTTCCCAGCTTTGGGGATATGTTCTCTTCCCCTCTGCCCCAGCTACCGCCGGGGCTTGGCCCCTAGAAATTCAATAAATATGGAAAAACGAGCAGGGAAGGGGAGGGGGAGGAAGGGAGGAAAGTTGGATGGAAGGAAGGAAAGGGAGAATGTCTTTTACTAGCTGTGTGACTGGGCAAATTACTTCTTTATGAGCCTTGGTTTCCTCACCTAAAAATGAGATGGCTTGACCTGAAGTTTAAGGTCTCTTTTAATTGTAAAACCCTATGAAGGATATTTGGATAAGAAAGGGAAGGGAAGGGAAGGGAAGGGAAGGGAAGGGAAGGGAAGGGAAAGGAAGGGGAGAGGGAAGGAACGGAAGAGAGGGATAGAGGAAGGGAAGAAGAAAAGGGAGGGAAGGGAAAAGAGGAAGGGAGGAAGGAAAATAGATCAGTCTAGGACTTCCTAATTAATTCAGGTTTTCCTGTCACTTTATTTCTTTCTCCTCCCTCCCCCCCCTCCCTCAGGAAACTTTGGTATAAGGGTTGAAAAGTTCTTTCCCTGACCTGGATAGTTTTTGGCCTCATCTTCTGAGGCATTTTATTCCCTTGGGTTTCAGGAAGAAGCATCAAACCCTGTGAACTCCTAACTTTGTTTTCACACCTTCTGATACTGTTTTGGTAGCTTTGACCTGGAGAGAGTTTAAACTAAACTTTACAGCTTGGTCAAGGGGAGGCACTCTGCCTTGACCTCCCTCTCGGTCTCTGCCCCCCCCCCCCCCCCCCCCCCCC
>NW_027186372.1:42969116-43005412 GCF_028583685.1 Petaurus breviceps papuanus | reverse complement strand
TGTTGTTCTCTTCCCTCTGTTTGTGTTTTGTGGCCGTTGTTGCTGGGCGGGTTGCTCTCACACCATCCTCTTGTGCGCAGGGGGGCGCCCCCCCCCCTCCCCCCCCCCCCGCCCCCCCCCCCCCCCCCCCCCCCACTCCAGAAGAAAGGAAGCCTCCCTGGTCTTTGTACCGGATGGCAGCTCTGCAGGCTCCTGGGGTGAGGAGGGGGCTGGGGGGAAAGGAGCTGTCCTCCAGGTCCTTTGGCTAAGATGTGTAAAATTTTCCAGCTGTCAGAGGAAGAGTCGAAGTGAATCAGTGTGTCATACCGGAGGTTGCTATCATTAGGAAGGAAAACAAAATGCTAAGGCCAGTGATGATTATCTGAACCATTTGTCTGTCTGTCTCCAGAGAGGGCTTCAGATGTGGAGCCTGGGAGCGAGATGCGCTCTGAGCCAAAGGCCCACCTCAGAGATGGGGATGCCCCTTGTTTTGAACCCAGAGTTCACCCCATCCTACACACACCTGAGGCTGTCTCATATGTGATTAAAAATGACTTACAGAATGCTGGAACTAGGGAGATTAACGGGGGGCAGGGGCGGGGGTGGGGGGAAGCAGAGAAGAATGAGAGCTCTGGAAAATGTTACTCCTGTGAATAGACATAACCCAGTTATGAGTTATTTTGACATTTCCTGTTCCAGGCTTTCTCTACCTGCCCTGCCCCTATAGTGGGGCTGGGGGTGGGGAGGAGGAGCACATTGAGTGGTATAGGAGATCGGGGTCAGGATAGGTGGTGAATTATGAGCAATTTCCCCATCTCAGGGCATGGCCTTCAAATTTCTCATCAAATTTCAGTGAAAGCATCCTCTGCCCCGGTGAGAGAAGAAACATATTTTAAGGGTTGGGGCAAAGAAACCCTGCACAGGTTCTTTACCCTCTATAACTCGGGCCCCACACCTCCCCTCTCCTGTAAAATAGGGTCATCATTCTTATTAGAGTTGTAACTTAGGGAGAGGCGCAGGATACATTTGCCACAAAATGTATCCAATACCAACAATACTTGTATGTTAGCAGGTAGAAACAACTGAGCTTGGAACTTAGTTATCAAAAATAATTAGTTGAAATAGGAGGTTACCAGACGGTACTTCCTTCCTGCCTCTGTTCCCCATCTCCTTCTGGACATACCTCAGGCTAGTTACAGCTGTGCTCTGCTCACCTTTCTGTTACCCCAGGATCTCTCTCCTATCAGAACCTTGTGTCCCAAAGTCTGAAATCTCTTTCCTATCTCCCACCCCCATTATATTTGTTCTAAAATGTTGATTTGATGGAGCCTTTTGTGTTGTTTCTCCCAGGTACAAATTTTGTAGTGTTTGCCCTGGACCAGAATTGTTGGTTAAGGCTCTGCCTCTCAGATCTACAGTTATAAGTATAGGCACAAACTCCTTTTTGGGTATGTGCTTGGCAAAGGAAACCATTTTTTTTAAATCACTGAGCCTCCCGGGGCTTTGTTGATTTGCCAGCCAACAAAGGTGACTTTTACATGAAAATTTCACCCAAGCCCCCGGAAGAAGACATCAACATGCCAGGCACAGATTTATAGCCTTGGCCACTATGGGAGCAGACAGAAAGGAAATATCCCAGCTGGCTCCTCTTCCCCTTCAAGGGCTTCTAATATAATCACCAGATCATCCCCTCTAAACCTTCATCTGCCTAACATGAGGGTTGGCAGGAGGGTATTTAAAAGTCAGGGTCAAGGTAACTCTTTCTTCTGGCATAAGCAGCTCCAAATACAGATCCTTTTCTGCAGGAAAGAACAGGAGAGGAGACAAGGTTGGACTATTGTATAACATCAACAAACATTCATGAATTATCCCTCTGTGTTCAATGCATCAATCTAGTTCTGAGCAACATGTAATATTTAGATGATCTGTGTACTGTACGCCATCCTCTTAGGACTTAAGAATCTAGTCAAGGGGATATGACACAAACACAAATGACTATAATGTATATTATGGTGCAGTAGGAAAAAAAGGTAGGTATGGAGTCAGACGACCTGGGTTCAAATTCTGCCTCTGATGTTCACTATTTCTATTACCTTGGTCAATTCACTTAACCTGGGGGCAGCCTCAGTTTCCTCACCTGTAAAATGAGGAGGTTGGACTGGATGACTTCTGAGGCCCCTTCTCTCATTACTATATAAATTTCATTGCTATAAGGAGCTTAATGAAGACGCTACCAATATATCTGACAACTATTGGTCTTAGGGAGTCTCCGGGTCCTCCTGAGAAGTTAAATGACTTGCCTGAGGTTGCACAGACTATATATGTCAGAGGAAGGACTTCCAACTCTCAGTATATGACCCTAAGTGCATTATAGGGTTACAATAAAGTCAAAGGGGGAAGAGAGATTACCAAATGGGGGAACAGGAAAAAACTTGATGGAGGGAGGTGGCATCTGAATTGGGCTTTAAAAGAAGAGTAATAATTCAATGGTGGAGAGGAGGGACGTTATTTTTGGCTTTAACAAAAGGTTAGTGGGAGGGGGGAAAGAGGGGAGGGCAGAGGGATTATTCTGGAGTGGTTTTCACTTCCTCAGAATAAATGGAATAAAATTAAAGTAGTGTAGGAAATAATAATACCCTGAAGCCTTAAACCCAACAAAAGCTCTTGCCAGCTCACTTGGAATCCTACCTCTCTGGCAGATCTTGGTGTGATCTGTTGGAGACCCACTGCTGAATCTGTCCAGCCCCAAGCCTGGTGCCTGCAGACCTGTTTGTTTATAACCAGATTTCTGATCAAGTGTGTGTGTGCGTGTGTGTGTGTGTTGTGGGGGGGGTGCACTTGGCTGGGCTGATGGGCTTTAGAGAAGAGTTAGAACTGGAGGAATAGAGGGTGACCACACCTCAACAAAGTGATTTGTTTCACATGTTGCTGACGACTCTCTTTTACTCATCTTTAAGTATTGAAATGGGGAGGTTAGGGTGGGGGGAGAAGCTACCAGAGTTTTAGCCCTATTGATGGAAAGCAGGGATTTTCAAGTCTCCCTCCCTTAAAATAGGGATGAAAGTGCCTAGATCAGTCAACCTTAAACTTGATCATAGAAGCTTCGCTTTTGGGAACAGTGCATGGCAGCCTTGGAAGCAGCCAGTCTCCTAGTCACCTTGATCATTTATGCCAGGAGGATAGAAAGAAGTTTGAATGAACTATATGTATCTACCAATGTCACATCTCTCTGGAGAGGAGTAGGCTAGTAACAATTTTATAATTTTTATAAAAAATAAGTTTTATTTACAAGGCTGGTTTATTAACTTTTCAGGGGGGGAGTCTGACCCTGAAATGCAAGCTGGGATTGAGAAGACATCTGACAAATAAATTATTTATATAGATATCCGAGGGCCTCAAGAAAAATTCCCATACTTAAACATTCCTAGATGGTGTGGTCTTAGCTACACGGGATATTTAAAGTAACAATGGGAGCCGAATTCTTCCTTGCATATTTGGCAGAGCTCCAGTGTGAAAGTCCACAAGAGAAGGAGAGATTTGTTGTCGGGGGCTGGGCAGCAGATGAAAATAAAATGGCTGGTTCTAATTTGGAGGCTAGTTAAGATCTAAGTTCTTCCTCCCCTTCCTAGAATTACAAGGGAAACATGATTTTGATCTGAAAGACATTTCATGTAATCCGCTCTGGTAGAATCTAAGAGGTACAGTTCTGAACCTCCCTTTCCTCTTGCCCTTGGAAATAAGGATGTTATTAAATGAGCTAATAGGATGCCATTTGAAAAACTTGAGACCCCTTCATTGGCTAATAATATCTGGAGGTGAAAATAGTCACTGGCACAGGGGTAGTCTGCTAACTAAACCTCTCTAATGTTGCAGAGAATTGTGGCTATTTATTTACAGGGCTCTGTGATCCAGCAGCTAAGTACACGGTTGACCCACTTTCAAGACATGAATTAGTGGCACTGGTTCCAAACTAAATCTTAGAAATCTTTCTGTCTATTTTGGAAAACTTAGTTGCATCCTTCTGAAGTGGACATTCTTAACTTTTTTTGTGTTATAGACCCCTCGAGCAGTCTGGTGATACACCCCTTTTCAGAAGAACATTTTTTAAATGTATAAAATGAAATACGTAGGATTACAAAGGAAACCAATTATATTGAAATAGTTACAAAAATTTTTTTGAAAGAAGTTCATGGATCCCAGGTTAAGAAATGTTGTTCAAAGAGAGGAGGACAAGTCATGTGACCGCTCTTCACCTCCCTTTGTGTTTGTGATATGGGAGGACTCCAGAGGCTCTAGGTTTTCTTGTCTCCGGCTAATCTCGGTTGACAGTCTCAGTTCTCACTGTCTCTATCCCCTAAACAACAACTACTAGAGACCATTTTTCAAGTAGCACATTTATTTAAATTCTGAACAAAATCACTCAGGAAAGGGAGATTAAAACCAGGCCCAGTGAAGAAGTGATAGGGGAAAGGGGCTGAAGATGAAGAGGAATAGGAAACTGGTGAATGGGAAAGGTCAGAAAACTTGGATGATGGATGTTTCTGTGCTCCCTGGAGCTCAGCCCAGTCTGTTCTCCAAACCCTGGATCATATGAGTCAGCTGAACATCCTTCCAGGAGAGGGTCTTTCTTTTAGTGTGGTTAAGGAGGAATAGGACATTTGTTGAAAGATAGATTAGGAAAATTAGATTATCGGCCTTCTGCAGTCTCAGTAGAACTACTCCCCCCTCCCTATTTTGAGGAAAACTTTTTGCACTATCATAGCAAAGGGTCTCTTTGTGATCAAGAAATATGTGACTCGGGGCGGCCAGGTAGCACAGCAAGTAAGAGCACCGACTCCAGTGTCGGGATGACCTGGGGATCTAATCCAGGCTCAGACACTTAGCACCACACCCAGAAATAACTGGCCGTGTAACCTTGAGCAAGTTACTTAACCCCGATTGCTTAAAAAAAAAATATGTGACCCCTCCTGTTTATTTATTTCTTCTATACCTCAAAGATGCTTCCTAAGTCTACTGCAGGATATGGGGCAGATGAGGGTGGGGAGGACTGGAGAGGACCCTGGGGAGAATGAACTCAACAGTTTGGGTGTTTTTTCAGGCCAAGGGCTTTCTGCTGGGGGTATTGCTTATCTTGTCTGCTGGGGTGGCCTGTGAAGTGAAGATAATAGGCACCCAAGCAGAAGTTGTAGAGGGGGGTAACCACTGGGTGGGGGGGAGTGTATGTGAACAAGTGGGCAGAGAACTCAGAGGGTATACTCATGGGCTGGAAGAGGGATCCATTGACTTAGAGGTATGGGGGAGCAGTAAGAGGCAAGCCTAGAGGATTATCTGGAGGCTGGAGGAGTTCCCCCAAGACTCAGCACCCTTATCAGGCAAAGTCCAGGGATGACTGGTGATGGTAGAGAAGTCAGCAGATATGAGGCAAGCCACTGAGTGGTCAAGAGGAGAAGGATGTGGGATAGGAGGACATAAAGGCTTGAATCCAGTTTTGCTACTTCTAGTCCGCAAATTTTGAGAGGGAAAAACACTTGGAAGTAATTTAGTTCATCCCTTCACTTTAAGAGCTAGAACATGCTGCTTCTTGTGTGTTTGGGTGGGGGAGAGCTGGACCAGATTATGGCAAGGTCACTCCCAACACTGACATTCTATATTATCAGCCTTGACATTCTATACACTAAGGTCCTTCCTAGATCTTGAATTTCAAAGTTCTGGGTCTCAAGAACCCTTCCAGTTCTAAACCCCATGATTCAATGACAAGATTCTGGTTATTTTGGTCACCGAGATTCAACAAACTGAACAATCCTCATATTTTATCTTCAGTGCCAGGGATAGACCGATAAACTAAGTCCTATTCCCTGACCTCACAACATCTTAAAACCAAATGGGATGAAGTGGCTTCTACACAAATAACTAGGACACAGCAGAGCATGTGATAGGGACAAAGAGACACCTGGGAAAGAGACATAAGTTTGAGAAAGGAGAGATCACTTCCACCTGCTCAGGTGAGGTCAGGAAATAAGTGGTGTCTGAGCTGGACCTTTAAAAAAGGGAGAGGATTCTAATTGCTGGAGATTGAAGGTTAGGTGTGTTGGAAATGTTGTGAAGGAAGTCATGGAACCAGGAAAGGATAAAAATGGCTAATTCTGTGATTTCTTGGTTTTTTTCCCCCCAAGGCAAGTAGAGTTAAGTAACTTACCCAGGGTCATACAACTAGTAAATGTCAAGTGTCTGGGGCCACATTTGAACTTGGGTCCTCCTGACTCTAGGGCTGGTCTTCTATCCACTATACCACCCCTTCCACCAAATGTTTTCTCAATATTTAACACCCAAGTATTCATCATTTTCAGCTTGAGTTAATTGGAAGAAAGGACAAATAGCTCACTGAACTGTAAGCCAAGGCATCTTCCATAAGTGTTTCTTTTCAGTATGTGGAAGGCAGGATCATCAAAACATGGTGGAGTGGGGAGACGTGAGAGAAAGGGGGAAGCCAATATACAATGAAGCATCCTTGGGCTTCTCTTTCTTTCTTTTTTTTTTTTTTACCTTGAATCATATTTATTTCTGTCTGGGTCATATTCCCTCCAATACATTATGAGTTCCTTTAGAGAAGGGACTCTATCAGTTCTCATTTCTGTTATCTCCAGTATTTTGTTCATAAAATCACATAATAAATATTTGTCAGATTGATAGCTCTCACATTCTTTTTTTTATTATTTCCCTCGGGCTTCTCTTTCTGCTGTGATAATAGCTAGCATCTACATAGCTCTTTAAGATCTGCAAATGTTTTCTCATTTAATACTCACAACAATCCTGGGAGGCAGGTGCTATTATGATCCCCAATTTACAGATGAGGAAACTGAGGTTGAGAGAGGTTAAATGACTTGGCCAAGGTCACACAACTAGTGAGTATCTGTGGTCTAATTCAAACTCCAGGTCTAATACTCTAGTAGCCACTGCAATGCTTTGCCTATCAGTCAGTACATTAAGTGAGAGGTGGCAATGAAGAAAATTATGATTCTGTATGGGCAGAGTGATCTAGTGGATTAAAGTTCTTCAAGCAAAGACTGAATGGTCCCTTGGGTATATTGTGGAGTGGGTACTCATTCAGGTATGGGTTGCACTAGCTAGACCCCTTCTAGCTCTGAAGATCAGTGATTTTATATCTTTACATGCCCCAAATTTTGTCTCTTCCTCTTCTGGTATATTGCTGATGCCTGCGTTTAATAAATGTTCATTCTTGTTGGCCATCCAGAAAAGTTAGGTTCAACCAGCAGGGAAAGAGAGATTTAAGCATACTTAGGTTTCTGGCCTCTTCTCAAGGATCCCTGTGTTCTAGAAAATGCTGGGAGAACAATAACTCTCAAGTCATGGAATCAGCTTGCTTCCTTCCTCTTTTCCCCTTAAAACATATTGACATAGACAGGTGGAAATAAGCAGGGACAAATGGGCAATGGAACTTGTTGACCTCCTAGCCCTAAAATGCTTAGCAGCATGAAGTAATGATACAGTCAAGTTTCCTAGGAGTAACTCATTCCTAAGGTACCCTGCTTAACTTCCATTCCCATGGTCCAGGTACCATATTTTAGGAGCATTCCTCATGAACTTGGCAAAATGCTGGTTGGACTATAGGGTGGGCGATACTGCTTCTGCCAGCTGATCAGTTTCATGACAGACAGCCGCTGATGATGAAGGAGGTATTTTCCTGTGAAAGTCAGTGACAGAAAGCCCAAGGAAGCAGGTTGTCTCCCTAACAAGGGAAAGGTGCATGTAGTACATTTCTACTAAACTACAGCACTTCCCAGGACTAGGAGTCAAGAGACCTGGGCCTAGATGCAGTATGACCTTAGGGTGTGAGGTGCTCAGGCACATGAACTCACACCATGGTTGATTTGTCTCTGCTGAAGACTTTGTCCTGGGAGAAATGTCCAGAAAATGGTAGCTTTCCTTAGCTGGATATTATATAGGGGTTTGGTGGAAAGAACATTGAATTATGATTCAGAAGTCATGGGTTCCAGTCTCTGTTTTGCCACTACCTAGTCATATAACCTATGAACAAGTCATTTCCTTTCCTGGGGGCTCAGTTTGTTCATCTGTAAAATAAAGTTGTTGAACTAGATGATGTCTAAAGTACTTTCTAACTGTGACAGAATGGCAGACAGTGGATAGAACAGTCTGCATGTAGTCATAAGCATCTGGGGTCAAAACCTACCTCTAGCACTTGCTGGCTGTGTGCTAATTGACAAGGTCCTTAACCTCTCTAAGCCTCAGTTTACTTATCTGTAAGGTTATATGGATTGTTCAGGAGTCAGAGCACCTCTGGCGTGAGGGCTTGCTGAGTCCTTTTTAGGGTCGCTCTTCTGCTGTTGGTGTCCACCTGTCACCCAACTCTCACCTGTGGCTCCAAGAAGCAGTGACCATACCCTGATAAACTATCTTGGCAGACAGGCTAAACCAGGTTGTAGGTAACCAACAAACCCCCTGGTGACTTGGGAGGGGGCGTATCTACCTCAAGCATATGAAGACTTTCCGTAGGGAGAATGTGTGGATGAGAAGAATTTTTTCCAATGTCCATGAAGGAGGCTGAAGTAGGCTCTGTGGAATGCTTAGTTTGGTCAGACGTCAAAGGCACCAAGGTCATCCATTGCACCCCAGGCCATTGCCAGTCATCTTGACATTTGTCTTGCCACTGGACTTTGATGACTCTGGGAGAGAGTGAGGCTAATGATTTTTCTGCAACTCTGCCTCACTTAAATCCAATTCACATGCAAGTCAAGACATCACCTTATGATGTCACTGGTCCTCTTCGAAGATGGAGGCCAAACAACTCATCTATAAAATTAGGGAGATGGACCTGATGACTTTTAAAGTTCTTTTCCAGCCCTAAATTTATAATCTCTGATGTTTTATTTACATGAATTCTAGATAGCCCAATTCAAATAGCTTTCTCTGGTTCTCGGCAACTCTTTAATATACTTGTCAGGTAATATTAGATATTACACTTATCTGTGCTTGTCTTTTCCCACTCCTATATTGTAAGCTCCAGAAGGGTAGGGACTGTGCCAAAACCTACATTTTGTCTCTTTCCCTATTGCCCAGAATAATGGTTCTTAATAAAGGGAGAAACCTATCTAAATGGCATTTCTGATAAGCACCTGTGAAGAACCCAGAGGCAGGCCTGGGAAATTATCATAGATTTTTATAAACTTGGTGACAAATCAGACATAGGAAGATAGTGAGAGTCAGATAGCCAGAGGAAACAAGAAAAACAGTCAGTTCTTACAAATTATAATTTAAAAGGCTAGAGTGTTATTCACTCAAATTTGGGACTCTCATTGATTTATTAGAGAGCTCCATTCCCAACTTAAGTGGCATTTGGGTTTATTAGGGGTGCAACTACATAACAGAAAGGGATTAGAATTGGTTAGGCTGTTAGGCATAGTGACTGGAGTGCTGGATTTATAGTTGTGAATATGTGGGTTCAAAACTCATCTCTAACACTTATTGGCTGGGTAATCATGAGCAAAGTCATTTAACCTTTCCTCATCTATAAAATGAGGACAGGAATCTTGCAGGGTTCAAATGAGATAATATATATAAAAAAGCACTTTGCAAACTTTTAAATGCTATATAAATGTCAGCTATTATCATGAAAGGGAATTAACTGGACTTTAAAATGTCCTGCTCATAAAGTCTCTCTTCCATTGAATAACCCTTGGAGTGAGTTTTCTCCTCTTAAAGAAGAGAGTTCTGCTCTCACAGGCCTTACTCCAGAGCCTCTGTGCCCTGAGGACTCGCAGACTCTCCTAGGTTTGAGCTACAGTTTGGAAATACAGCTCATTCTCTAATCTGATCAGGTGCCTGCAGTTTCAGAGCTTTTTAGTAATCCAGACTGCACAGGAGGCTGGCCGCATGGGGTTTGGTTGCCAAAGGGGTCATAGGGCAGTCTTGGGTGGGGGCAGGGATAGATTCTGACTGTAACACAGAGGGTAGTATGAGAATCCTAGAGATTTGGCACAAGGACCACTGTCCAATCTCCTTTCTTCCCTTTCTAGACTGTTTCTGAAATCTGGCCCAGGTCCAAGGTGAACTGGGTCCTTGGCCAAGTTACCCTTAGAATTTGGCACAAGAAGGCAGGTGGCCTTACTTTAGGGAGTGAGTAGTCTCTGGGTTGGAGCCATGGAAGAGTCCAAGGAGGTCTCTGAATAGCTCCCCAACTATGGTATCCAGCAAATGGTTCTTTCATCCTTTCCCAACACAGCTGGAACCCTACACTTTTCTTAGCAGTGATATGGTAGCCAAGGAGGCAGCTGGAATCTTGGACTGCACAGAGAGACATAGGAGGACCCAGGAGAATTGAGACGCAATCTCCTTGTGTTCTGTCCTGGTCAGACCATGTCTGAAATATTATGTCGAGTTTTGCGCATCACATTTTAGGAAGAATGCTGACAAACTACAGAGTAACCAAGGGAGAGTGGTCAGCTCAGTGATGAAACTAGAAACCATGCCTCGTAAGAATCAGTCAGAGGAATTTTGGAGAAGAAAGGAAGAAAGAGCTCATGATAGATGTCTTCAGGTATTGCATGGCCTCTAACATGAAGGAGAGGTTAGATTTTAATTAGATTAGTCCAAGAGGGCCAACTAGAAGAATGGGGAAGAGGTGACAGAGGAGTTCCATTGACCTTCCCAAAAGACTTCCTGACAATTGGTGCTGTTCTAGGTGACATAAGCAGCTGTTTGGTGACTTAACTAGAATAGAGGCTAGACCAGGGGTGGGGAACAGAATAATTTGTGAAGTTTGAATTCAGTCAAAGGGCCGCACTCGAGGACCTAGAGGGCCACATTTGGCCTAGAGGCCACAGGTTCCCCAACCCCAACCTAAACAAAAATTTGAGAGAGGAATGTTTAACCTCTTTTGTGTCATGGACACCTGGTGGCCTGAGAAAACCTGTGGTAGATCTCTTCTTAAAGTAATATTTTTAAATAATAAGGAAGACTTGAGTTTAAATCTTGTCTCAGATAGTTAGTTACTAGTCTGTGGGCCCTGGGTAAGTCAGCCTCTCAGCCCTAGTTTCTTCATCTGTAAAATAGCATCTACCTTACAGGATTGTTGTGAGGATTGATAAGATAATATTTGTGAAGCTGTAAAGCAATTTATAATGAATGCTAGCTATTGTTATTATTATTATCATTATTCAAGCAGGGAGGGGAATGCTGTGCTAGCCCGATTGTTAAAATTTCAGCATGAGTATTTATACCTCAGAAATCAACAAAGGTTATACATTAGACCTTGATTTATTGTTTTGATGATTGCCTGGGCTTAGGAAAGCAATGGAGACAATGTTAATAATGCAGATGAAACTTAGAAGTGGTACATTCCCCACCCCCACCTCTAGAGTTGGTTGTTAAACATTTACCAACACACTCCTGAATGGAAGGAAATGCTAATATCAGTTAGATGTTAGTGAAAATAAAGATGAAAAAAATCTTTCCCATTCAACTTCATATTCTTCTTCAGTTCATGGATTCCTCTCTCCCCCCCCCCCCATACTCCCCATCAAGAATTCCTGCTGAAGGATATAGAGGGGATTCTTATTTAAGTTAAAGTCCAGTTATTTGCCTCCTAGGTACCTTCTCACTACTAGATACTGAAGCCTGTTAATATCAAGTTATTCCTCCATCCCCAAGCTCATCAGCCTTTCAGAGCTGCCTGGATTAACTTGAATGCTTTGAAAAACCCATCTTTCTAATCAGTAACAAGTAAACTCCCCATTAGGATGATATCAGAACTTAGAAGGTTGGCACAACATTTGTTTGCTATGAGTGTTGATATATGTGAAATGGTCATTGCTGGAAATAGTCTGGGCCTGGATCCAGGGTTGGACCCAGAGTCAGGAAGACCCAAGTTTGAAATGCACCTTTGACTCTTATGTGGGCAGGATGAATCACTGAAATCTAGTTTCACTCTCTTCATCTATGGAATATTGACAATAGCATATTGTCATAGCATATTATTAAGAGTAATAACTCTTAATCCTAACAGTCATAACTTGACCTAGAACTTCATTCCTTTTTCTCTAATTGGCTTGCCCTTCAGGGTATTATATTCTTTCCTGGGACCTGGGACCTTGTTGCTTCCAATATAACTATTCTGAAAGGGAGGGGAGACAGCTTAGAGGAAGACTAGGTAGCTCTACCTGTCACCTCCCACACCCTAGAAAGAAAATGATTAGGTTGGAGAGGAGAGAGAGAAGAGGGGAGGGGAAGAGAGAAGAGGAGAGGGGAGGGGAGAAGAGAGGAAGAAAGGAGAGAAGGGGAGGGGAGGAGAGGAGAGGAGAGGAGGGAGGGAAGAAGGGAGGGAGAGAGAGAGAGAGAGAGAGAGTGAGAGAGAGAGAGAGAGAGAGAGAGAGAGAGAGAGGAAGAAAGGTTTCCAAGCCTTGCATCAGCTAAGTGTTACTATAGGTGTCGGCATAGGAAGTGTCTTCTAATGACATAAGGAAATGAGGGGAGTTTTTCAATCATCTCCTGCTTAACAGATACAGATGTATTCATAATTATCCCTTGCCTCAGGGCAAGAGGCCCAGGTGGGCTCCAGCAGGACTTGTGTTCTTGCCAGACAAGAGCCCTCAAAGAACAACATGTAGACAATTGGAATGCCATTTATCGTACAAAACACAATAAAACCCCGAGCTCTCTTCCTGTCTCAGAGACCCATAAATTATGAAAATTACACCTGCCCCAGGCAATGGACATATTGTTTTATTAAAGTTTGGATGAATAAACTTTACGCTCTTAAAAATGTCCTCCCTGGCTTTCATCTGGCACACACCTCCAGCACAGGAGTTGTCTACTTGCGCTAATTCGATTAGTCACGAATGTACTTTGAAAAGTTTACTAATTTAAAGTCACAACAGGGGACCAGTGGTTGTGGGAGGGGGGGACGGAGAAGGGGGCTGTGCTTCAGGAGCTGCTCGGGGTGGGGGTCCCGGGACGAAGGAAAGCTCCAACTGCTGTAAAGACTCTGGACCCAAGGAAATTCCTGTTGCCCCAAGAGGATAATGGGTCACTTGTCCGACTTATGTAGTGTGACCCGCCCCCCCCCAAGGCCCCTTTTAAGATGAGGATGGTGTAGAAAGTGGTTTGGTGTCCCAAGAATTTGCCTAGCCAACCCTAACTTAGTTTCTCCTTTATTTTGAAATCAGCCCATCTTCCTCAGTATAACATGGATGGAAAAAAAATGATGTAAACTAAGAGGAAATAGGTTCAAAATCTCAGCATTGCCACTTAGTGACATGGTGACTAAACAACTCACTTAAATTCTTTGGGCTTCTTGCCCTCTGTCATGTGATGAGACTGGACTACATCACCTCTGAGGCTCCTTATGGATGAAAACACTTGATTCCTTATTCTGTGAAATCCAAAGTTTTCTTGCATCCCTCCTCCCCTGCACCACCCCCTACCCACCTCACACCAGCCTGGGGGAAGAAGGACTAAACAGATGCTGACAAGGGAGTAAAAGGTACCTCCACGATGGCATGTTTTAGGCAGCTGTCTGTACATTGCTTCCAATATTTTAATTTCTTGAAAGCGCAAGTTCTGATCTAGTTTTCCCAGGGAAACATGGTACAGTGAGATTTCAGAAACTCATTCCCTTTGTAGGTATTGAAAAGAAGGAAGGGCTCAGCATCTGAGAGATGATTAAAGCATAATTGTGGAAGGTATAAGGCCTGGTTAAACTAATAGGGACTTAACCTATTAAATGTATATGTGTATATATATATGTGTGTGTGTGTCTGTGTGTATTTATAAAATATATGTATACATACATCTATATGCATATATGTGTATAATATATATGCCTATATACATAAATATGCATACATGTATACATATATTATCTATATCTATGTAAAATAAATTTTTACCCTTTCACCTAAGGAAAATTTAAAAGGACTGATTAACCTTGGGAGTTCCTTCTATTAATGAAATCACAGGCCAAGTCTCTTTCTTTAACTAGCTTTTATCCATTCTCTGTGGGCCAATGTGGCCTGGGCATGGATTTGTAGGGGAAAAGTCTAATCCTCCCTCTGAATGGTCCCCACACAAACAGGACTAGTCAGTTCTGGGTCTCAGCTGAAAATATCCATCACTCTCTCCCTTCTTAGGGGATGAGCCAGCTGCTAAGAAATATTAATCAATTGCAGCGACTGCCTTAGAAGGAAGTGAAAAGAGTAGCAACTTTAAACATGGCGGGGGAATTTTGAGACAAAAGACCTGCAGGAAGTAACAGTCAACAGTCCGGGAACTGGACCCAGGTGTCCTGAGCCCCTCTCCTCCCAAACACATGTAGGAAGAGCTGTGCATACTGAAAAATTCTCTCTGGTTCTAAAACATAGACAGATATCAAGAAAGAAGACAGTCTTTACCTTTCTATAATAAAGGCTGCCTGACCTTAGGATCCTTACAAGATGGATTCACAGGAATGTTCTGCTCCCTCAAATAACTAAATAAATACAGCTACATAAACAGATGGGGGAATTGATGGGGTTTGTCCTCTTATTAGGAGCTAGTGATATACGATTCTCTGTATACAGAGGAAGATAGGGGACGGGTTGTAGCGGAAGACACATGGATGAGATCTCAGATCTATGGTAAGAATCAAAGGGTGACAATTACTCTGAAGGCTTTTAAAGCCAAGGCAAAGATGGACAGATATCAGGGAATGTTCATTAGTCCCATTAAGGGGGTGGGGAGGAACCCAAACAGAAAGAGCTTTGTTTCCTCCCTTTCACCTTAAAATCCTTAGCTCTTCCTGGGAGTTGATACATTAAACCAGTTTCTCTATCCTTTTACAAATAAGGGGAAGATGAGTCAAGGTACTCAAGTTGCCTAGAGTCAGCCCCTTCCACAAGTTTCCTTTTCTGAATGTTCTGGAAGATGTGTGTGGTAGGCTTTTATTGAGAAAAGGATCTGTCAGTTTCCAACCTGAAAGGACCATTTGGTTATAGGATATGGAGGAAGTTTAGTGTCTCCCACCAACAGACAGCGAGACCAACTCAGGGTCTTGTAACACATGGGTTTAAGGTGGGAATAAGCACACTCACTCCCACGTATACATAAACACACCACAGCAGTCCTGGATATATTTAACAATATATATTTATATATATTTCTAGATCAGTACATTCAGTTTTTAAACTTGTTTTTTTCTTCACAAACAGAAGAACTCTTACAATAGTAGACTTTCTAAAATAAATACTATTAAAATAGAGCTTCAAAATAAATATTCTATACAAAGGAACCCTTCTGTGGTAACTTTTTTGTTGCAGGGTGAGAGGGTGAAATGAAGGAGAAAAACAAAGGTAAGGATGGATAAGGTTGGATGGAGACGGGGGACTTGAACAGCTTTTTGTAACACAAAAATCAAACTTTGGGGCAGTGAGAACAGACACCCTAGGCACACAGTTACCGACAGGGAAAAAAAAATGGAAACTCAGGATTTACAGTTTACAGAAGGGGTGTGAAACTGTTTTCAAAAGGACAGGGAACCAAAAGGCTAGCAAGGCTAAAAAATGTTGTGCTAGTTGATTTCCCATGGAGACATTCTGAGGAGCTTTGCTAAGTTGGTGTTAAAAGGGTCACTCTAGCCCTCACTCACCCCTACCCCATCCCAAGCATCATTAGTCAATAGAGCACAGGCCTTGTGAGTCCCAGAACCTGGGTTTCTGTGATGTTCTCTCAGCTTACCAATCTTGGGTAAGCTACTTCAGCTTTATTTGTCTGTTAAATGAGGCTTCAGCCTCTCTGTCCTATCTGTCCCACAAGGTTCTGAGGTTCAAATGCTGTAATGGGGATACGAAGGTATTTTATAAAGCTTATGAAGGTTTCTTATGTCTACCCCTTGGGAAAAAGATGTATGGCACATCTTAATGGGGATGGATATGCTGGATAGCTCATTGAGAAATATTGGGCCTGGGCATGACTACCATCATGGCCTGGATACTTTCCCCCATCTACCTGACTCCTCAAGGTGCCATGGTGGCACTCATTGGGACACCTCCAATTAAAAAAAACAAACAAACACCAAAAAACACAAAACAAAACATATCGTCTGACCTCGGGGGCTAGGATTTATTACCTGCTACAGGATGATCACTGAGTTTCTAAATGGATATATTTGCCCTTCATGAATGACCTCATCTTCCCTTGAGCCTTGGCTCCAGGCAAGGACACGTAGTCTGAGCCAGGTAGAAGTGGGAAGCGGTACCATTAAAAGGAGAGGAAATGGGGCCTTCTTGTCCAATCTCTCAGCCAATGCAAACAGCCAGATGCACGAATTCATATTATCAGGTGGCCCTCTTGCAGGTTCCACATCCAACAAGCTTGTTGCTCCCACAGGGGGAAGACCCCATGCAGAATTAGGCTAAGGAATTGTCTGGAGATCAGAAGTTTAAAAAAAATAAAATGAGCACAAGTTTTTATCTGTTACACTGTGGTAAAGAAGCCACAAATAGTGGAGGCAGAGAAAAATTAAGGGGGTGAGGGAAGAGAGAGCAGAATCCTTTTAGCTCAGGAGGGCTAAAACAAACCAAAGGGAAAAAGAGAAGAAACCCAAAGAAATCAGGGTTTACAAACTATGTACAGTGGAGGTTAAGGGCCCGGAGGCTACTTTGTAAGCAAAGTGTTGGTGTAGAGCATTAGTGTGGGTGTGTGCATGGGTCAATCAATTCTCCACAGAATGGGTGTGCAAGGGGAAATGGCCCTCAAAACGTAGCTAGCCCACCACTCAGTCCAGGTTCCTTGGAGGCAAGTTGAGGCCCGCCAGCACCATCCACTGCCCCATGGATACAAATGGACAACTTGCTAGACAGGCACAGGATGTCTAATCCTCTCCCCAGGAAAACCTTTATCAACATCTCCTTTAGTAGTGACATCTGATACATTCAATTGGTATAAGTGGTTGGCTGTAAATGTGTTTCCCTTCCTACTGTTCCCTCAGATTTGTGCAAGAACATTTATATATATCTATATATATATATACCCATCATAATATGTCTATGGCAAGGATAGCTACATGAACCAGCACCAGAAAATGCAGGTGTGGTAATTCCGTGTTCTGCTTTTACAAGCTAGCAAATATTTATATAAATAAGAAAGTCTAAAACACAAGCCCCTCCTCCCCCCAATCAATAAATACCTATGGTTACAGTTAATTTATTTTAAATCAGATGTTACCACTACTCTTTAAAAAAAAAAAAAGGTCCTTGGAAAGTATCCTACACAGGACTATAGACTGCTTCCCTTGTTCCTTCCTTTAAAAGGGCAATTATTATTCTCCGTGGAACAGATGAGATTCCTTGGAGGACGCTGTCTATGTCTGGCACTGCCTTAACATTGCTGTGCCTACTCCATCTGCCCCCAGCGGCCTTGCCCAGGACACTTTCTCCACTTGACAGGAAACACAACAGATGGGGGAGGACCGAAGAAAGCTACAAGATCAGCTTTTGCATGCAACAAGTACGTACCCATTTCATGTGTGCCCATTCTACTCCCTCTAGCACCTTGAGAGAAAGGGTCACTTCATCTTTGGGGGGCCCATCACTGGCTAGCATTCTTTCCAGAACCTCCTTGGGAAAACTCCCCCCATCTGGGCCTTTCTGGCTCTCCCCCTAGCACTTGCTAACACTAAAATAGACTTTATTTTTTTGTCATCTCTCTATTTACAAAGATATAGACACACTATTGTACATGTGAAGCTATTAAGCTGAGCAGCAGTAGGCAAGAGGAAGAAACCTCACCAAGCTTCAAATGTCATTTGGCCAATGAGAGTGACTGTCTCTCTTCAGAATTAAAAATTCTATGGGTGGGGAAGGGGGAAGGTCAGAGACAGGGATGGGGACAGAGAACAGAGATGACGTTCCTCAGGATGTTCTCTCCCCAAACTGGACCTAGAAAGCAGCACTTGGGGAGAGCAGAGAAGTCTGTCTTTAAAAACCGGTCACCATCTAGTTCACTTATTTTAGCAAAATGTAATAACTGGATATGATGACTAGATTCTCATTGGCAAAAATGACATTTGGTCTCTCCTCCCTCTGCCTGCCCCACCCATATTATTTCCATAAAGAATGTGGACAGAGGTAAAAAAAAAAAAAAGGACCTTTGGTGGGCAGTTAAGTCTGTGACAGCTTATCAGAACTAAGAGAGAATGAATTTTGGAGGCTATAGGTGGGAACATCTCGAAAATATTAGTGATGATGGAGGATAGTGCGGAGAAAGGTATTTGGGAGTTAGTCTAAAACTCACCCTTAATATTGTAACTTGGGGCAGGGAGCAAAACAGGGAGACACCTAACATCCCTGCCCCTTCCCCCGACTTTGTACTTAACCTGCCCTCTTTTTAAAGTGTGGATATAGCATTTTAGTTCTTCACCTTCACCACGACATGGTGACACATTGGGAAAGAGGGGAGAAATTGAGAATCCAGTCCTCTTCTACAGAGGCACCCAAACCACCTAGTTAATGATTCCTGGGGTATTCAGACTCCCAGGCAGCCAGCCCCTATCTGGCAAGGGAGGGACAAAGGGAGGGAAGGAAGGGAGGGAGAAAGGGGGCTGGGAAGGCATTCCAAGCAGCTGCAGTTTCCGGATGTGTGTGTACATCTATGTTCTGTCTTCTGAAAAATCTCAAGTCCATATCACACAACACTCCTCTCCCCCCTCCCTGCTTCTGTTCTAGTTAAACAAAAACCACACAAAAGTTCCAAAACCCTGAATATAGCCCAAAGTGCCTTGTTTGGGAAGGGAAGGAGGGAGGTGACCGATCTGATTCTTCCCAGAATCTGAGGAGGTGGGAGGAAGAGCCAAGGAATATTTAGGACACAGAAGATCTGGCCCCTTTGCAGTCTTCTCTGGCAATGCTGTGGGTCAGGAAGAGACAAAGCCCGAGGTCACAAGGTGTGGTGGGAGGAAAATCAGAAAGGCTTCTCGGGTCTGTTGGTCTTGCTGCTGTCCACTGCTGTCGCTGCCTTGCAGATGACGCTGTTGGTATGTTTGCAGCGGCAGCCCGGCCGGCTCAGGCGGTCATAGCCCCGCTGGGCCAGCTTCACACAGCCAGTAGCTGGCAGGTAGCAGAGGAGGCATGGCAGCACCAGAGACAGGGCCCCCATGAAGGACCAACGAGCACAACAGTTTGAGTGGGAGCAGGAGCAGGGGTGGTCAGCACAGGAGCCTTCATCGTCTTCATTGGTGCAGTGGTAGAAGACCCCCTTCACCAGGCACATGCAGGTGCTGTAATTGACCAGACTCTGGGCTGAACAGAGACATTCTTGGTTACAGATCCAGCAGGAAGGCAAAGTCCGAGGAGAGGCACACTCCTTACATTTGCATTTCCCACAGGCCTCACAGAGCAGGAAGTGTTTGTCCAGCTCTTGGGGGGGTATCCCCTTCAGGTCCAGGGGTTTGCAGTGGATGGCCTTGGGCTGAATGCGTACTGCCCTCGGGGAGGCCTGGTCAGCCACAGGGGGTGGGGCCATGTGGTCCAGGAGCCTCTGGTCTGAGGACGTGCTACTGCTGCTACTGATGGAGCTGGGCCTCCCACTGAAGGAGATCCAGGGGTGGGTGACATCCTGGTCACATCGAGAGAGGCCTGGGGTTGGCTCAGGATACCCTCCCCGGGGCCGCTTAGAGCCAGTCGTTGGGGCCAGGCCAGGATTGTCAATGTAGTCATTTTCTACATGGGTCGTCTTCATCTGGTCAATGGGCAGGATTGTGAGTGGATGCTGAAGCCGGCCATACGGGAGGCGACTGTCCAGCAGGGGCTGGACCATGACTGAGCTTGGGCTGACAGGAATACTATGGGGGATTGGAGGCTCCATAGGGGCCAGAGGTCCAGTACTGCTCTGAGAAATGTGGCTTCTAGGGGTCCTGAAAAAAAGTCAAGAGAGAAGAGAAGAGAGAAATTCATTTTCTTGATTGCCAATATGCTAATTAATTTCCTGATAGACTATACACACACACACACATTTATATTTATATATTTCCTAGGGCTGGTTTGTATAACTTGAGGCACAAAGAACTACTGCCCAAGCAGACGCTTCACTGCGGGGAGGCCCATTAAAAGAGGGTAAAAAAGTCATTTCTGACTTTTCTGCTCAGGGACCCAGAATATCAATATATACATACCACTGTCTATAACAGTAGCACATCCCTTTGCGGCCACCTGACTCCAGAGAAACTTTCGATAAGCTAAAGGAAAATCTAAAGGGGAAAACTAGTGTTACCAATTCCCAAACACAGAGCAGAATAATATTTAGGATAAATAGCATTTACTAGAATAGCTAGCCAGACCTCACTTCAGTTTCTGATTTCACTGGGAGAGTGCAATTTTACATTGGAACAAGGCCAGAGATTCAACTGCAGAGCCTGACACGGAACCCCAGGAAGCAACTAAACTTAAATCAAAGAGCGGAAACAGCTTGGTTCAAATTTAGAAAGTGCACATTGTTTTCTATTAGAAGTGCAATTTCCTCGCCTGCTGACCTTTACTTTTGGAATTCCGCTGTAGATCAATTTAAAGTAGCAGCCGCTTGAGCATGAGTCTCAGAGACCTTTGCCCAAGGGACAGTATTTGGAATCCAAAAGGAAAAAGGAAAAAAATGGCTCAGCCTGGGAAGATTCCATCCCCAAGCTTATGAATTCCAGGGAAAGGGGAGGGTGGAATGAAAAGGAAAAATGTTCCCCCAAATCTCTCTTTGGACCAATGGCATGGAGTTTCCCATAGAATTTTTTTCTTTTTGTTTTTTTGGTGGGGGTAAGGGCTGGGGAGGGAAAAAGGAACCAAGGAAAAGAAGCTGATGTTATTCAAATGCCCAGGAACCATTCCTTGATACATCTACTCATCCTGCCTTAGAAGGTAGTTCTCATTCATTCACCTCAAGAATGTTTGAAAAAGCTCTAGCCTTCCTGGTGGCTGCTATTTTTGACAAGTTATGCCCATTTCTCTGTTCTTCAGGAGAATTGGTCACTTGGATCCGGACATCCTCTGTCTATAAAGAACAATTCCACTCCTTCAAAGGATAAGGCTTTTAGGTTATTTGTTCCCCCCTTCAGATATTTTTACACTGAATACCTTCTCATTAATTCTTAAATAGCAACTGATCCTTCCTTATTCATGAGAAGAGACTGTTCAGAAATATGAAGTCATCTAAAGATCAACTCTTCACTTAAAGAAGGCTTGAATTGAGGGCTCAGACCAGAGACAGAATGTGTTCCATTCTTCCCTAAAGTCATGGAATCACCTCAAAGTGATTAATACCCCATGAAGGAAAAAAAATATTTTTATAAATGAGTGATTAGGAGAAGACAATTCCCCCCGATTATCCATAGTCATGGCCAAAAAGCAATTATTTTGCAGCAGTCAATACTGGACAAATTTTACATTCATATAGAGCATGAATGATCAATTTAGCTTTGATAGTTCTACTTAAAGGGAATGGGATTTCTCTTAGAAAAGAGAGAGGAAATGAAAACTGGAGAGGAAAGATTCAATTCTGTTCAGTAATGAATTTCTCCCCAACCTTGCATTCATGTGAGCCAAAAGACCTCTTTCAAACCAGAGAAATGTTTGTTGAATTGACTATTCCTGGCATGGGGAGCAGTTCTCATCAAAATCCCACTGTGCCCACTTCTATAAGTAACCCAGGCCCCCAGATTACCTTGGAGTTTCTAGATTTTTGCTAGCCAGTGGTTCTATTTCCCCCAAAGTGCTTAGGAAATAAAAGCACTACTGGGGAAATGGTGGAGAAAGGAAGACATTTCCTTTCAAGGGAGTACAGGATGGTGGCCCCACCTGGATCAAGTATATCTATCCACTCCCAGTCTTGCATTCTGCCCTCCACTGGAGCCATAGGCTCTTTCAGAACACATGGCCTCTCAGTCTTTTAGAAAAGATGGCACTTTTCAGCAGAGTGGAACATTTAGCAGTCTGGTACAGAGTCTGGTGCAGAGTCTGGTACAGAGTCTGGTACATGGGGCAGCTAGGTGGCACAGTGAATAGAGCACTGGCCCTGGAGTCAGGAGAACCTGAGTTCAAATCCGGCCTCAGACACTTAACACAAAAACTAGCCATGTGACCTTGGGCAAGTCACTTAACCCCAACTGCCCTCCAAAAAAAAAAAAAAGAAAAACAGAGTCTGGTACAAACTCTAGAACAACAACTTTTAGAGTTGCGAGGGACTTTGGAGATCAAGTCCATGGCTCTCATTTTATAGATGAGAAGAAGGAGGCTCAGAGAACAGTGACTTGAATAGGCAGATGTGAAACTGTCAGCGATGGTCCCCACTAAAGTACTTTCTCAGGTCAATTACAAAAAAGGAATGTTCCTTTATGAACAAATACTTTATTTAGAGGACCTGAATTTCAATCCAAGATTTTCTACCATCTGTGTGACATTGTGCAACTGATATTCTGGGACCATGTCAACCTCCCTGCTCAAAAAGCTTCAGCTGCTCCCTCTGGCCTCGAGGGTAAAATAGAAACTGTCTTTGAAAGTCTTCCATAATCTGGTTCCAACTTATATCTTCAAACCAATTTAGTCTAACTCTCCCTTGTGCACCTTCCATTCCAGACATAATAGCCTATTTGCTGCTCCTGGTACATGGCATCCATCGCCTACCTCTGGCTGTTTTCGAAGGCTGGTTTAATGTTGGTAATGTCCTCTCTCCTCACCTTCACTACTCACTCAGAAGAAAAGGTGCTGAATATATATTTGATGAAATGGAGTTGAATTGGAAATATTTGGCCTCTCTAGGCACCTGTATCTCTAAGTTTCTTTTGAGTTTGAAATGTAGGATCCTAGTTACCTACTGCTAAGTTGAGCCTTGATCTCAAAGACCACAAAACTAGTCCTGAAGAAAAGAAAGGCCAAGAAAATCTGAATGAAAGAAATTATTTCATTCTTCAATCTGCTACCAAACTAAGACTTGGTCCCTTAAAAATTGCTACTTCTACTGAGACCACATTTCTAATTACTATTGTATACCTGGCAAACTCTTGGCCTTTTAGGATAGTGCAACATGCCTTTAAGACTCCAATCCTAGAATCAGAGGGCACTAATTAGATGGGAAATCCTACAAGGGAATCCCCTGGGTAAGCAGCTTTTGCCTCAACAAAGTAACCTGTACAGGAGCTAGTGCCACAAACTCACAGAATGTTGCAGTTAGAAGAGACCTCAGCATTGCATTGAATCTCGACCCCTCATTTTGCAGAGAGGGGATCTAGGCCAGTGAGGAAAAGCCATTTGCCCAAGGTCATGTGTCTAATTGTTCAGTTATTGACAGAGCCTAGGTCTCCCTAACTCCCAGCTCCTTCCATTAACCAGTCATGTAATTCAGCTAGTAGCCTCTTTCCCCAATGGGTTGCAGGTAGAATGTAACATCTGGGATTAAAAGGTAAACTTTGATGCAGGTATCTGTATGCTGTCCTCTAAGACAGAAACTAGCCCCAGCAGAAAATCCTAAACTCTTCTACTGGCAGCATCATTTTCCTTAAGCCTCTTTGTGACCATCTATTCAGCAAGAAGATTCAGACTTCTTTGTTTTTTCTTTCTAATCCCTCAAACTTTCTCATTTGGTGTTTTCCTTCTTCCTGATTACTGTAGCCAAAATAGAGCGAAATTAAAGGAAGCTTTCATTGACTCTGCTTAGGTCACACCATCTGACCGGAGATCACATTTTCTTGAGTAGCTAGTCATTGGAGCTAAATGATATTTCTTTTAAAAAATAAATAAATAAAGCTTCCCTCATCTTGACTAGAAGATCAATCTCCCTACTCACTGTGATACTGCCTTACTGGATAGTCTGAAGCTCAACAAAAGAACTTAAGTGGAGTTTAATAGGTAAATCATTTCCTCTACAAGGAAGGAAGAGATTTATAATATAAAGTGGAGTGTGGGCTTTACTGCATTGGAGTTTCATAAAGAGAGATTGTTTGCCAATTTGATAGATCCTGGACAGATACTCCAAAGCCAATGTAACATTTAGTCAGAGAATCCATCTTGTCAAGTTTTAGATAGCAAGGAAATGGGGCAGCATTAGCTAAGGATACACAAACCGACCATTCAGGAAAACCTCCTTCAGATTTACTTTGAGGGTGGGAAAGGTGGAAATGGCCTCTCAGACTTCCAGAAACTAGAATAATCACATGGTGTGGCTGAATACAGCTTCAATACATTTTATGACCATGAATCCCCAATACTCCTTGTCTACCACCAAGCCCATGGACCACCAAGTAGACTATAAACTCCTTGAGGGTCAGAGACCAAGTTTTATTTATCTTTGTATTTCCCTAAACCCTAGCACAGAACTGTGCACGTATTAAGTGCTCCATATGTTAAATTATGGCCGTACAGTCTGACTCTTTGTAATTCTATTCGGGGTTTTCTTGGCAAAGATGTTGGAGTGGTTTGCTGTTTCCTTCTCCAGCTCACTTTATAGATGAAGAAAACTGAGGCAAACAGTTAAGTGACTTGCCCAGGATCACACTGCTAACAAGTGTCTGAGGCCAGATTTGAACTCAGGAAGATAAGTCTTCCAGACTCCAGGGCCTCAATTCAGTGAGTCACTTAACTGCCCTAAGGCTAGAAGACAACTACCAAAGGAGACCTGTGAAATTTGCAACTCAAGTTAATTAATTGATTAGTAAAGGTGAGGCTTCCTCCCCCTCAGCCACAAATATTGGAAATGCCTAGTTTCCATTTTTGCTTTCTTAAAACTGCATGCCATAAGAGTCTCTTATGAGACTTTTTGCTGTATTAACTCCTGAAGAGCTAATTAGTAAACTCAATCAATCTTAGTGTAAAACATGGTTAGTTTAGCCTTTCAGGTGGTTACCACATAGTAGGGGATACAGGAAAGGGAGAGAGGAATGTGGCAGTGTGTGATGCAAGGGAGCCAGATTCATCCACATTCACAGGATACCTGCTAGGTTTTCCAATATGGGTGCTGGGATGGTGGGGCTTTTAACTAGCCGGGAGAAGGACACAGGCTAGGGTTTTTTCTCCTCGGTAATCTGGGGATATTAGAAGAACCTGTCCAATTTTTAAATAGACTCACTGAATCAGTTATTTCTCCCAAACTACAAAAGAGTGAATAAATTTCTTTAATGGTCCTACATTAAATTATCCCGAAGACTTCTAAAAGAGGAAAACTTTCCTAGGACATCCTCAGCCTTTACAGGAGGTGAAACCCAGACTAAACCGATGGGATTATGAAATCCTAGATTTAGAGCAGCAGTGGGCTTTAGAAATCATTGAATTAAACCCTCTCACTTTTCAGATGAGGAAACTGAGGCCTGGCAATGTCAAGTGACTTAATCTCAACAATTAACTTAAGCGACAAGGTCATAATCAGCTAGCTATTAACTAGCTGAGCAGGGACCCAAACCTCTGACCCCAAATCTGATGCCCTTTCCATTTTCAAAGCATGGGGCTACACTCCATTGGAAGACACAGTTCAAGGCAACATTATATCCAGTTCAACCAAGCCAGATCTTAACTTTATTTTCCAAATCTAAAGGACTGAGTGGTCCCGTCCTAACTTTTGGGAAAAAGAGAAATGAACATCAGAGCTGAGAATGAGAGTTGCTGAATGTTTAGAACTCAAAGGAATTTGGGATACCCCTTCCTTTCAAAGATGCCCTGGGAGGCTAAGTGACTTGTGTCTAGTGAGGCAGCTGCTTAGGAACAGAGCCTGAGACTCTTTCATTGTTCTACATTCAGTTACTATGTAGACTTCTAAGAGGCAAAAACTTTCCTATGGCATCCTCAGTCTTAGAGGGAAGTGAAACCTAGATTAAGCAGATGGGATAATAGGATCGTAAGTTTAGAGCTACAATGGGCCAGAGAAATCATCAGATTTAACCCCCCTATTTTACAGATGAGGAAACTGAGGCTTAGCAATGTCAAGTGACAATGTTCTCTTTTTCCCTCCTCCAAGTCCTCTTTCCACCAGACAAGGGAGAAAGAGTGTTGGATGATAGGGGTAGAAGACCCAGGTTCAAATCCGGACTTTACCAGCTACCAGGTGACCTAGAGCAAGTCATTTAATAAATATTAATAATAAGAGTTAACATCTATATAGTGATTTAAAGTTATCCAGGCACTTTTTATTTATTAGAGACAGTAGGTGGTAGTACAGTAGATAAAACTGGATTTGGGGTAAAAATCCTGCCTGAAATACTTCCGATCCTGGGTAAGTCACAACTGCTCTGAACCTCAATTTTCCTTATGGTAAAATGGGAATAATAGTCTCTACCTCCCAGAGTTGTGAGGACAGAATGAGATGACAAATATAAAATGCTTGCCAAAATCTTGCAGTATTATATAAATGCTAGGGCTATTATCATCACCTTCTCATCTGATCTTCCTGATGATCCTGTGAGGCAGATGCTAGAAATACCATTTTATAGATGAAGAAACTGAGGCTAGCTAGCAAGGCATACAGGAGGGGCCCCAAGGCAGCATTGACTTACATGGTCCAGACGCCTGGGTTGACTGGTCCCTTGCCTATGCTACCTAGTTGCCTAGTTTTATCTTTAAGATGAAGGGTGTGGATTAGATGACCTCTGCTATTCTTTCCAACTCTAAATCGAAGATGCTTTGTTCTGTATGGAGTGGAAAATTGGATTACTCTGCTATAACTGAGAAAGAAGCCACTTGAGTCTGTAGGTAATAAGTTTCTTGTCACTGGAGATCTTCAAGTGGAGGATGGATGACCTCTTGTTAGGGGATATTTAAAGGGTTATCCAGCCTCTGGTAGGCATTGAGCTAGACACCCCCTACTAAGTACATAAACCATGGACTTTCCTCCCTCCCACCCACAAAGAAGAGTCACCTATTAGAAGACATAAACTGGGAATCACAAGAAATTTTTTTTCAATAGCCAATTGTGCCATAGGAGGAGTGGAAGACCATCCCCTTCCCAATTCAATTCAAATTCACCTGGGCTTTCATCAATTGAAAGAATGACAAAGTTCTGAAATGCACATTGCCCAGCAAAGAAGCAGAAGGACTTCAAGTGTGTTATTTGAATGGGTTCTTAATATATAAAACTGTAATCTGCTCATCAATTTCAAGTTTTATTATGCCAGCCCTGAAGGTTATTTTCTTAAGATTTATTTGATTCAAACATATATTAAACACATAATATATGCAGGGCAACACTAGCCTAAGCTAGGGGCTGGGAGGTTTAGTGTCTTCTTCCAGTCAAGAGCAAAGACTCATCCTTTAGACAAGAGGATGAGGGAGAAACCTAAAGAATTTTCTCCATTTTTACCTCTCATTCCAGTAAGAAACAGATGATCAGAATACCACTGAGACAGGAATATCATATGACTAAAAGGTAGAAAGCCAATTCCCGGGGGTGGTCCAAGGAAGATCAACCTAGACCAGAGCTTCTCCAACAATGAGAACTGAGAATTCCCTTTAAAACTGGACTTCCAGAACTACCTATTCTGGTCTGCTTCCCCACTGTCCCTGTGAGCCTGTATGCCAAACCAAAATATGTGTAGTGTGGACCCATGATTTCCTCCTGGTAGGGATTCCCCTCTCTGTTGCCTAACAGCAAACTCAATTGGGAACCTACTTATAGAGTTGCCTGGAATACTGGGAGGTTGACTGACTTGTCCAATGTTTCAGGGCTGTGTCAGAGACAGGACTTGAATCTAGGGCTTCCTGACACCAAAGTCAGACAGCCTTCCTTCCCTTGCTTTTCACAGAAATCATATTTTATACCTCCTAATGTCTTCTATCAATGGGAACAGCTACATAATGACTACATAATGAGGGTATCTTAAGTTTCTTCATTTATTTCTACTTTCTCTTGCCCTGCTCTTCCTCTGCCCTGCTGGAGTACATAGTTCACCCTGAGGTCCCAGAGCTACCATGAAACAAACCCCTTCTCTTATAGAATGATCTTCTTTAGAAGCAGTTCTGGGGAATAAGAATTCCCCAGTGCTCCCCAGAGGGTTGGCAGAATCCCTTTTCGCCTCTAAGGAGTAACAGTCTCCCCATTTTGCAGATGGGGAAATTAAGACCTAAAAGTTAAGGGTCTGCCAGCATGTAAAGTGCTCTGTCTTCTTCCCAAGTCAGTACTAAGGAGTAATAAATCGATCCCATCATTTCCTACTTCTGTACTTCACTAGATGCTTGTCCTAAATCAATGACAAGTAGATTGAGCTATAAGAGAGGCTCTGGATAGCTTCCTGAGCAACCTCCATTGGTTTGGTAAGAATAATAATAGCTAACACTATATAACCAGTTAAGGTTTACAAAGTGCTTTATATGTATCATTTTCCACTTAGGTCAGAACTCCTCCTCTAAAAGATAGATCTATACCAGATCATCAAAGTGATTATTTATGAGATTTAATTCCCCCTCACAAGACATACTACCAAGAGCCACCCCTCCTCACCCAGATCAGTACCCCCAATTTTTTCCCTCCCTCTTCACTGGGGATCAACCTTCTCAGTGTGCCCATGGGATTCAAAGCCAAGGTGCTCTGAAGCCAAACTACTGGCCAGCTCAGCAGAGAACCCACAAAGAGGTTGCCACTTGCTGCTTGCTCAGATGGGGAGAGGAACCCAGACCCAAGGGCAATAAATCTCCCTTGAGTAACAGTGATCAGGAGAAAAAGCAATGAAGGCAACCTTCAGATGCAGACACTGGACAGACAGCTTTAGGTTCTACATTATCATTCAATCAATTAATTAATTAATAAGCATTTATTATTACTATGTGCCAGGCCCAGTATTAGTTGGGGGGTTACAGACAATGTAATGATGCCTGCCCTCAAGGAGTTGACATTAATTCAAGAAAAGTTCACCTTCCTGGGTAGGAGTTGGCATAAACAATGGAATGGCATTTTTTATTTATCATTCATTAAAATCAAGTGAATCTCTTAGTATAAACAACGATAAAAATCTAGTGGAGTGGTGTTAAAATAAAAAGGAACCTAAATTCAGCTGTGAGAAATGCTATAGATTTGCTTCTTGGGCAGCTATACCAGGAGGACGGTGCAATCAAAAGGAAAGTCTTAGCATCTCAAATACTAGCTTCTACAGTTTCCTTCAAGTCAGCTAGGATTAAAAGACTATATTATCAATTGATTTTAAATACAGAGAGGCAGTGAGGTACAGTACTAGCTCTGGAGTCAAAAGGACCTGGGTTCAAATCCCACCTCTGACCCTTCCCTACATGTGATCTTGGACAAATCACTTAAAACTCCCTGAGTCTCATTTCCTCCTCTGTAAAATGAGAGGGTTCCGGTGGATGGTTTCTGAGGTCCTTTCCAGCTCTAGATATTTGATTCTTTAATATTTAATAACTGTGACCATGGGCAAGTCACTTAATTTCTCAGTCACAGTTTTCCCATCTGTACAATGGAGATAAAAGTACTTGTGCCATCTACTTTGAAGGGTTATTGTAAAGCTCACTTGATATGGGCATAAAGTGCTTAAAACACAAGTGTCACTTATTATTATTATTACTTATGCCACTCCTTCCCCCCCCCCCCCCCCCCCAGCCTTTTTACTTATCTCTGGAGATGCTACAATTTCACATGGGGAAAACTGAACAGAGAAAAGACTAGGTCAGTGCCATCTGAAAGGGAGAATAACACTAGAGTTTATCAATTAATTTGGTAAGGGAAGAACTGGGTTTCTTACAAAAGACGCCCCCTAAAAATAATATTGGTAGGATAGGCAGGGTAAAATTTCCAAATCTAGTACCAAAAAGATCATCCTCCTGGACCCTCTCATGGTGGCTCAGCTTCAGTAATGTTCTGCTCTGTATGGTCAAAGGGGAAAAATGCCTTATGACTCTTGGAAATGGATTAAACTCTCTAGGGGGTTGGGAAAGAAAGGAAATGCTACTTCCCATTAGACACTTCTAAATATTCTCTCTACGCTTTTCCCTGGAGAGTCAACCGGCAATCCTCCCTCTCTTTACCCTCTGCCTAAACCCCCCCCCCAAAAAAAAAAACCAAAACAAACAAACAAACAAAAAAAAACCTGAGAACTCCGGATGTTTGATGCTCTACTTGGGTGAAGATCTAGAGAACTCTAAATATTGTGAAATCTACTGCTGCAACGCTGGAGAAGGCCTTCAGTCCCTATCATCTTATCAGAGGTTGATAACCCAACATTTCACAACTGATCCAGCAATTCCATATCCTTTCTACTAGCTAGCCTTTAATTTGCTGTTAATCTAGTAGAAGAAAGGTGAGAAGATCCTTAACTAACCCCCAGGGCCCAGGCACCGGGATGGGGGTGGGGGTGGGGGAAGAATGTCTCACAGCTTTCTAAAAACCAGCTTCACATTTCTTAACAATACTTCAGGACTCCTTTTTAACATCACCTGTCTGCCCCTGCTGAACACGAAGTAAAGCTTCCAGAAAAGCATGAAATATGTCATCAGCGCTCTACCCGTCGAAAATCTCAATTCCCAGGCATGGGTGGGAGTGGAGAATTCATGGGAGATCTGGTGCATTAGATTGCGGCTCCCTGGTTTAACTCAAGCCATCTACGAAAACATGGATTCCCCCCAAATCAGCCGTGATATAGGTGAACTGGAAGCAGCCCTTCCATGTCCTGTATTTCTTTCTCTTCAACTCACCTCAAACGAGATTGGGGCACGTCCAACCAAGCTCTCTCTCGCCTCTCCTCAACACCTGGGCCAGGAAAAGCAACAATTTTCTTCTCCTCAAGATCTTTCTCCTCACCTCCCTCCCCACCCCTTCCCAAGCTAAAAAGAATTGAGAAATCTCTTGCACAACAGAAGCTACTGTCTAAATGCTTTTTGATGGTCGGCATGGGAAAGAAGAGGAGACATGGAAACCCCTTCCCTAGTGATGCGGCCGGGATTTCTCTATGGGCTAGAACTGCCTATGCCAGTCCCCTGAGCTTCACCTCCAAGCCCTTCCCTGAGTTTCCCATTTCCTGGTCGACTATGAATTTTCAGAATGTAAGGTCTCTATCCCTTTCTTTCCCCGGTGACGTCAAGACTGGTACCACCAAGAAAGCAGGAGAAAAAAAAAAAGCCTTATCTTTGCTACGCATGCAACCGTTTCCTCTCTGGATTTCTTCATCTCGGCATTATATAAACCCACTTCCCTCTCCAACCTCTTTACAACATTGCCCCCCCCCCTCCACCCCTCAAAACCCAAAGGGAATCCCAGGGGTAAAGCAAGGAGACCAGGGTCTAGAGAAGGGTGGGGATGGGGCCCGAGGAAACCGGAGCCCTGCACAGCCCCAAGGAAAAAAAAGGCGACTGCGAAACAGTTGCACAGAATAAAATGCTAAGGAGCAAAGGTCAAACAGTAAAGATCTTACACGCCGAGGAGCCGAGATCAAAAGTGCCCCAGGAGGGAGACACCTTGGGAGCCCTAAGCTCCGACGAGACCCACCCAGGAGGAAGGAAAGGGATCACATCAGGGATCCTGAGGAGAAGGGGAAAAATCTACGTCGAGTGCTTAGGCCACTGCAGTTGGGGAAGGAAAGTTAGGGCGAAGCGGTCCCCTTCGGCAAAGGGCGACGGGGCGGGCGAGCAGACTTATCTACAGGGCGCCCCCAGAGCCCCGGGAGGCGGCTCCTTTGCCCCTGCCCGGCTAGGGGCAGATGCTCGCTCCCCGCGTCCGAGGCGGGTGAATTCAGGGAGAAGGTAAGCGGGGAAGCCAGAGGAGGAGTTGTAGGGACTCGGAGATCCTAACGCAGAGTAAAGGCTGGAAATGCTCCCGTCTGAAACAGCGCATCCCGTTGCTGGGATCGCCCAGAGCCCAGTGACGGGCTTGTATGAGAGACTGCGGGACCCGGAGTTCCTCGCAGCTGCTTCGCTGCCGTCTGCGGAGGCGCAGGGACAGAAAAGTTTATAGGGACATGCACCAAAAAGGGAGCAACGTTTGCCCCTTTTGGAGGAAGGAAACGGCCTTCAAGATCAAATTTACTGGAGGAAGAAGTGGGATCTAAGATCCTTAAATCATCTACTTACTTTAAGTAATCCAGTCAGGAGCATTTCTCCATAGGTACTTAATCCTAAATTCCAAATAAGTCAGTGGCTGTCCCTGCAAACCCCAGCCAGATGAAACAGCATTGATCCCGGCGACCTGAAACGCCTGCACAGCGCTGTCAGCCTTCCCCGCTCCGCCTTGGTGTTGCAACTACTGCCTGGGAAAATGGCTTTTTTATGAATGGGAGGGAAGGGGGCCTCTCTGCGCATGCGCGCCGTCCCCAATTCTATGAATGGGTGGGCACAAGAGACCCTCTAGGCGCATGCGCTGCTTCCTTACACTCCCCCCTCCCCCCTTTTTTATGAATGGGGGGCCGGAAAGGAACTTAACCCATCGTTGCTGGGGGCTGTCGCTCCTTACCGGGCAGTCGCGCCTTACAAAGAGGAATGATTGTTGGTTTTTTTTTTTTTTTTTAATGAATGGAGGGCGGCGGCAAGCAGCAGCTGCAGCTGGATCAGCTGCGCGTGCTGTACCCCACCCGGTCTGGGAAAGAAGGTAAAGAAAGCCTTCACGCCGCGGGCCTGTCCAGTATGTGTGCGTGTTTGTCGGGGAGGCGATGCGGCCTCAGTTGTTGGGCCCGGGAGCTGAAAGGGTTCGGGGAGTTGGGGAGGTGAATGCACACTGAAATCCATATGGGTATATCCACCCGGCCGCGACGGCCCCAGACAGCACAGGCTGGTGGGAGAGTAGGAGCCGGGGTGGAGGGAGGGTACGGCCCAGCAGCCCACTGGTCTACTGCGGAGACAGTGCGGATTAGATCTTCCTATTTCGAGCCCCTCGGACAGACTAAGCTATACCTGAATCCTAGAAACTCTTGTTGGAGACGTGCTTAAACCTCATCCCTATGTCCATATCTGCAGTGGGGACCGCCCTAGGTTCCTCGGGTGTGTTCAGTGGTGGGGAAGGAGATGCTTTGGCCTCTAGCTACTGAGCAGTACAGAGGCTGAGGGAGGAAGATGTAGGGATTGCGTTTCCTTCACTCCCGGGGTGATCTAGAGAGGCCTTCCTCCTTTGATCTGAGGTTTCTCCTCATTCTCAGTGAAATTACCGCAGCAACTTTCAAGTCCCTGTGGATCATATCCCTAAGCATCCCTTCCCCACCCTCCTCCACCAGCCCCAGTAGGGTTCCCCACCCTGCAGCTATCTTTTGAGAACCTATAAGTACAGGGCTGGGGTTGGGGAAGGGGGGGGGGGAGGATTCCCGTAGGCTACGGTGAAGGGTGGTGGTGGTAGGGGTTCCCTGAGTGGGGCTGGCTGCTCTTCCCTGCTCTGGGTGCGGCTCCCAGATGCTGCAGTGATGGCGACCAGATCAAATAACAAACAGGACACTTAGAATTCCTTTTTCTACCTTTTAAGTCCGTGTGATTGTCAGAGATAAACCTTAGGTAGAGTTGGAGAAATGGGGGCCACCACGACAGATATGGTCAGATTTAATCGTCCCCTTCCCTCTTTTTTTTTTTTTTTTTAAATCTGACATCTCTAAGGCCTAGCTCACACAGATTGTGGGCAGTCTCTGGTGCAGTAAGAGAGATCGATATGGCATTTACTGGTGGCCTTTCAAGATAGATTGAATTTTAGAGTAAGGTAAAAAGATCAATGACCTAGGATTAGGGAAATTTAGGATCATAAAATCTAAAGCTGTAAAGGTCCTTAGAGTTCATATAGGCCATTCTCTTTACTTGTACAGATTGGAAAATGGAGGCTTAGAGAGGTTGATTTGAGAAGGTCATACAGGAAGTAATAATAGCAAAGCCAGGTTTTGAAATCAGGTCCACCAATTCCAAGTGCAGTGGTCTTTCCACTACTTAGAAGGCCTGCCTAACAAGGATCTGGTGCTCTGGTCAGTAGAAGGCAGGAAAAGAAACTGAAAAGGACTCGTTAATATCAGGCCACCCACAAACAAAGCAGAGATAGCCTTGGCTCTCTGAACCAATTTTTTTTTTTAATAGTCAGAGATCCTCTCCTTCCTCGGTAGACATATACGTTACCAGGAGATATTGTGTATATATCCCAGAAAGACTCAGAAAGAATTGACATTAAAAAAAAGAACCACCCAAATACAGTCTTTTTCTCCCCCAAACTGGTTGCCATAGGTAGACAGTTCTTTAGTGTTTGCAGTCTAACTTGATTTGAGGTAAAACCTAGTCATTGGAGCTAGAAAGGAATTCAAGTTTATGTGGTCTGATTCCCTATAGTTGGGTAGTAGGAACTAAACATTAAAATAAAGGAAATAGAATCAACCATTTAAATCAACCAATTAACATGTCATCTGAAAACAGATGCTTTACACCCAATTCCTGTCCTTCCCAAATTTCCCATCTTTTTACTCTTTTTCTTTTTTGTCTATTACAACCAGAGACAAAACCTCCCTCCAGTTCTCCTTTTCTAAATAGGGACTAGTCTCTGCTCCCTTCCTCTCAGAAGCTCCCCTTCTGTTCCTTTTGCTTGCCCACCTGCTCTTCTAAAGACCCTGACTTCTTAGACCAAAAAGGGCCCTGGCTCCCCAGGGGGTCTTTGTCTTTCCATCAAGGCCAAGCCCTTTTCCTCAGCCTAATGAGCCTTCAATCTCTGCTCAGTGATGCTATCCCACGCTGGAAACAGCTACTTCCCAGGTATTACAAACAGCCATGTTATTTCAGTATTTTTAACAAAGGAAGGAGGAGCAATTAATTTTCCAGCAGGTGGTTAACCCAGTTGTTCTTGCTTACACAATGAGAAGGTTAAACATAAATAAAATCATTCTGGAGCATTTCAGAAAAATGAGGTGAGAAGGATAGTCTGCAGAGTCTTCCTGATAGAGTTTCCTCTATCAAAGCCATTAGCAAAGGGACAGAGATGATTCCATTTCCTGGTCCTTTCTCAGCTTTCCTGTAGGAGGATGAGGGAAGCTTATATTGCCTGCCCTCTGCAGTGCTAAGGATGAAGGAGAACATATTTCTGAGCAATGAATCCAGCAGATAGAGGCACAAAACTGGGCTGGTGGTGAGGGTTAAAGGTATAATACTGTGAGTAGGGGCATTTTTGAAATCACTGACTCTTGGACTAATTTAGACAATTATACGGATAGAATATTATAAAGCTAGACGATATTTGGCAAGTTAAATTTTAACAAATCTTCTGAATTTGGCACCTGTTTACATGCTTTTGATTATATTTGTGGCATGGATTGTTTCCTGCCTACTCAGAGTAATTGAGAGATTTTATTTGGTCTATGATTCTGATTCAATTAAATTAAAATAAGGCAGGTTACTGTTTGCTCCATCTCTTCAGCCCAAGACTGAAGACTCCTCACTCTCTGTATGCTTCTGAGGTAGAGAATCTGGACCAATGATAGTTGATAGTGAGAAGGAAAAGAGAAAAATTAAGATATGTTGACCTTTGGTCACTGTATTCCCAGCACATATTATAGTTCCTGTCGAATGGTCAGTGCTCAATAAATTCTTGTTTAACTCTACTTGAAATTGCTTGAGAATGTCCCCATTGTAAATCACACATGAACAGCATTGTCCCTTTTCTTTTTCTTAGACTTGGATGTGGTTTTCAGGAAATGAGTGCTATAGGGTTGGGACTGGAAGCTTGTCAGAGCTAGAGTGCCAAGTCTCCTTCCTTGCTTCCTTCCTCCCTTCCTCCCTCCCTTCCTTCCTCCCTTCCTCCCTCCCTTCCTTCCTTCCTTCCTTCCTTCCTTCCTTCCTTCCTTCCTTCCTTCCTTCCTTCCTTCCCTCGATTGGTTAAGGTGGAGATGGAGAAGCATCCCATTTTACCTGCTTCCCAATTATGTCTGCTCCCCTTCCTGGCCATGCTACTCATAATAAATGTATTCACGCTAAACAATAAGCTGACCATTATTTAAACTGAGCAAAGTGCTTTATATTCATCTTCTTGTTTGGGCCTCACAGCAACACTGAAATGAATACTACAGGTATTGTCATACCCATTTTAATCTGAGAAAACTGAGGTTCAGAGTGGTTGTTATCTTGTCCAGGGTTGCTCAGTCTCAGAAGCGTTATTTGACCCCTGCCTCCTCTCTGAGCACTGGAACTTCTCTCCCCTCAACTATCATCTTTGGCATTTGGTAACACATAGGTTTCTAGCCTCACTCAAGGACAACCCCAGAGAATGTAACTACCCGTGTTTCCCTGATAATAAGACACTGTCTTATTATTTTTTTGGACAGAAAAACACCAGAGGGCTTATTTTCAGGGGAGGGCTTATTTTAATGAACATTGACAGCAATTTTAATAAACAGGTAAATGTGAACAAAAAAA
>NW_027186372.1:42943251-42969016 GCF_028583685.1 Petaurus breviceps papuanus | reverse complement strand
GGGGGGGGGACGGTGCATACAGAGGGTACCGTAATGTAGCATGTAGCGCAGGGGATCACCTTCACTACAGTAGCAATCTCAATAGGGCTTATTTTCGGGGGAGGGCTTTTTTTTACAGGAATCTTACACAGTAAGGGGAGGGCTTATTTTCGGGATAGGTCTTATTATCGGGGAAACACGGTATAGTGGAAAGAACACAGAATTTGTTTTCTGTGTGCTTATGTTCTACTCTACAGGAAGCTAGGTGGCCTGATGGATAGTGTCCTGGGCCTGGAGTCACCAAGACCTGAATTAATATTCAGCATCAGAGGTTTCCCAGCTGTGTGATCCTGGGCAAATCATTTAATCCCTGCCTGCCTCAGTTTCCCCAACTGCAAAATAGAGTAGTACCTACTTCCCATAGTTGTAGTGGGATCGAGTGAGATAATATTTGTAAAATATTTAACACCATGCCTGACACAAGTAGGGGCTTAATAAATGGTTGTTCCCTTCCTCCTCCTTGCTTTGTCATGGTTTGGCTCTGTGACATTGGGGAAGTCACCTTAAATTCTTGGTGGCTTTATTTTCTCATCTTCAAATTAAGTTGGCTTGGCCTGGATGGTCTCTGTGGATGAATCCTTTAATGCTACAAAGCAGTTTGACTAAAAGGTCTCTAAAATCCCTTCCTATGGTCTCTCTTTGAGCATACCTACCCTGGAGCTGACAGGAAGAGGAAAAGACTTTGAGATATACTTGTTTTCAGAGCTCTGATCACATTTCACATGGGAACATTTAAACATTTTCATCACTGTGTGCTGCCTGTTGAACCTGGCTGTGCAGGCTCTCTAAATCACTCTTCATGGTATAACTATTCTGTTCTATTCTGTTTTTATTAATTACATGCTGCTATGTGTCCATTACCCTCCGTGACCATGTGAACTAGAACCAGACCCCAGAGGCTGTGCTCAACCCTTTCATTTTACTGACTCCCCTTAGACCGCACAATAGAAAGCAACAGAGGTGGCATCTGAAGCCATGTCTTCTATCTTCACGGTACCAAATTACCTCCTTTCTGAGAAGTATCTCTTACAGCATAGTTCTTAGCCTCTTAGAGTCTATAATCTGTCATCCCCATTTGATAGATGAGAAAAATGAGGCATAGAGGTATTACAGTCTGGTTGGAGAGGCAAGAGACAAATCAGAGAACAATAGGAAGAAAATAATGAGCCAAAATGTGCAGCAAATGCTTTTTCTTAATTCTCTAATAGTTATTTTGGGGTTAAGAAATTTGCCGCAAGAACTCTTGGGACGATGGCATTGTAATTTACATTGGCAGTTGACTTGGTCCTTAGGTTGGGAACTCTTTAAATGATTCCTTAGTCAATCAACCAACATGTTTCTTGAGCCCCTGCTGTGTGTAATATGCAGAGCTTTAAAACATTTTCACATAGTAGATCTGCTATATAAGTGAAAGTTGGGGGATGGGGAGGTCTTGCTTTCTCTGCATATTCCCTGTTTGGCTGCCATGAGTCTTTGCCTGTCCCTGGATTCTTCCTGTCTCTCAGGAATTGTCTTGTTCTTTTTCTCTACCATCACATTTTTTGATTCATACAAACCACCTCTTTATTACTCCAACTGTACAGCCTCCCTCAGGCTGTGGTTGTGTGTCCCCTCCAAAGTGGTCAGACCAGCTTATTAGCTGGGTTGGTGTAGGTCGGTGACCAGGCCTGGCTGGTCCCTATTAGCAAAGCTGGAATCTAAGACAGGTAGAGGATCCTGGTCTTTTATTCTATATAAAGTCCTGTTTGCTTCTTTGGTAAGACTGGACATATCCCTTGGGATACATAGCTTTGCCTATTGGAATAAACTAGGCACTAGACAAATATTTCTTGACTAGACAGCAATAACTTAATATGTTGCATTTATACAGTTTAAAAAAAAGACTTAGACAAATATTGGTTTAATTTTAATCCTCACAACAACCCTATGTGTAATGTAGGGCAGGTTTTAATGTCTCTGTTTTACATATGAGGAAACTGAGGCACAGAATCCAATGTGCTTTCTCTTACACTAAAAAGCTTCCCCTTTCCCTAGAGGGGAGAGCTTGGAGGAAACCTAATTTGTGGTAGAGTCTCATCTGTAAAATCCCTTCATTGTTACTACACATACAGGAGGAGGGTAGTCCCACTTCAAAGAAGGGGCAATGGTAAAGTGCCTCACTTCAGGGAGAGCTGGCAGGAGCCTCAGGGAGCCTCTAGTCTAACCCTTATATTCTAGTAGTTGAGAGTCTGAGGTTTGGCAATGTTATGTGACCTTCCAAGTCAGCATAGATATTATAGACTTAGCATAGTCAAGGGAATTTTGAGATTATCTAGTCCAAGCCTCTGATTTTACAAATGAAGAAATTGAGGCTAAGAATGGAAGTGATTTGTCAAAAGACTCAAAGGTAATATGTAGCAGAGCTGGGATCTGAACGACAATCCCTTGACTCCAAATCAATTTTTAAGATGCCTACTATGTGTCAGGTACTGTGCTAGGGACTAGGGATACAAAGAGAAAAATGAAACAGTTCCTGTCCTCAAGAAGCTTTCCTTTGATTGGAGAGACTACATATGCCCATATGATTATATAATTTTATATAATATATAATTATATATTAATATGTTATATATACTATGTAATATTGGAGGGTGGGGAGTAGGGGTTAGAGTGTGGATCAATACACACCCAGTATATGACATGGCAGTCCAGTTGACCCTATGTTCTTTGGAATGCTTCTGCAAGGCAGTGAGATGCTGGGGAAAAGCACTGAAACTGGAGTCAGAGAATCTGGGCTTGAATGCCAGCTCTGATGCTTGCTACCTGTATGGTAGTGATGCCTCTGCTTTATCATTTATAAATTAAATAAGATGACCCCTGAGTTCTCTTCCAGCTCTGAAGCAATGATCCTAAGGTCCCTTTGATATGATTAATGGCATATCAGGAGGCAAAATCCAGGTTTCCTGTCAAAATTGGCAATAGAGGTAGCTAGGTGGCTCAATGGATAGAGCCCTGAACCTGGAGTTTGGAAGACCCGAGTTCAAATCCAACCTGAGATACTTACTAACTGTGTGATCCTGGGCAAGTCCCTTAACCTCTGCTTCTCTCAGCTTCCTCAACTATAAAATGGGGATAATAACAGCACTTACCTCACAGGATTGGGAGGATCAGCTGAGATGTGCTTAGCGCAATGCCTGGCATATAGTAAGTACTATATAAATCCTATTATTGTTAACAGAATTAAAGTTTCTTGACTTGCAGAGAAGTAAATCCAAGCCATCACTGACATGACAGGAAGCCTGGAAATGCTTCTTGGTGTGGGAGGTGGGAGGTGGGAAGATGGTGCACACATCATTGGAAACTGCTAGAAATAAGGCTTCTTTCTTCACTACCTAATACCATGTATTTATCTCCCTGTGCTTCTGTACTAAGGAAAGGACTATCATCCAAAATTTAGAATTAGAACTCAAAGATACCTCAAGGTCATCTAGTCTAGGTGATGCAATGAATAGAGTGTCAGGCCTGTAGTCAAGAAGATCTGAGTTCAAATCTAGCCTCAGATACTTACTAGCTGATAGTAGATACTTATGATCTGATTGACACAGCTGACTGTGTCACCTTGGGCAAATCATTTAACCTCTGTTTTGCCTCAGTTTTCTCATCTGTAAAATTTGTATAACAATGGAACCTATCTTCTGGGGTTGCTGTGAGGATCAAACAAGACAATAATTGTGAAGCACTTGGCACAGTGCCTGGCACATAGTAGGTATTATATAAACAGTAGCCTTTGTTGTTATTGTTTGGGTTTTTTTTTTGAGGGGGGAAGGCAAGGCAGTTGGGGTTAAGTGACTTGCCCAAGGTCACATAGCTAGTAAGTGTGATCAAGTGTCTGAGGCCAAATTTGAACTCAGGTCCTCCTGACTCCAGGGCCAGTGCTCTATTCATTTCATCACCTAGTTGCCCCTGTTATTATTGTTATTGTTATTTATAGATGAGAAAAATAAGCCCCAGAGAGGTGAAGTGGCTTGCCCAAAGAAGTTTGCCCAAGCAGCAAGTAATGGATCTGGGATTTGAATCCGGGTCCATTGACTCCCAATCTAGCATCTTTCCCATTATATCTACCAACTTTAGTTATAGCCTAGAATACCATGATATCTGAAAAGTACTTTCCCCAGCAAGGCAGGGCACCAGAGTAGCACCTGAAAGAGTAAAAAAGAACTCATACCTTTATCTTGCTTGAAGATTTTCAAAAATTACTTACTTTTATTATGAACTAAACCAAATTAACAACAGAAGAGAAAAAAGAGGATTGTGTGTGAAACTGGTAGGTCTCTGTTATATGGAGTATTTCCTTTTTAATATATAATAAATTTAACCTGTGACTTTTCTTTTTCTTTTTTTTTTTTTTGCATTTTGGAGGGGGGAAGGCAGGGCAATTGGGATTAAGTGACTTGCCCAAAGTCACATGGCTAGTAAGTGTTAAGTTTCTGAGGCTGGATTTGAGCTCAGGTCCTCCTGACTCCAGGGCCGGTGCTCTATTCACTGTGCCACCTAACCACCCCCTAACATGTGGCTTTTAAAATTGCTCTGTTGCATGACGATCTATAAAATGCTTTCATCACAACAAGTGATGGGTAGTGCAAGAATTCTTGTCTCCATTTTGTAGTTGAGAAAATTGAGACTCAGTGAGGCTGTTGCCTTGTTGGTGATTACAGAGGAAATGGCAGAGCCCAGGGATCAATTCATCACAACATGTTAGCTCCTGGAGACAAAAAGACAAAAGGGAAAATGATGACCTTGATGAAAGCAATATGTTCTGAATTATTAGACATATAGAAATTGGTTAAGGATGAATTCAGTTCTGTTTACAATAAAATTAAAGAGAAAATTTACAAAGGGGAAAGCAAGTTCATAAACTGTTATTTATGTCAGCCTGATGTCCATCTCTGAGTAAAGGTTAAAATTTTGAGAACACAAAGAATGTCACAGACTCAGGTCACTTTATCTGTAAGGTGCATTAAAATCCTCTTTGGAATTGGCTGGGGATTTTTTTCATTGTCCTTAAATCTATAAGATTGAAGATTTCAGTGAGCTAGAGAGTCAGGAGTTCCAAGTTCACATCCCATTAACTCACCTGAGGCAAGGATCTCAACCGCAATTTCCTCTTCCAAAAAATGGTCACAGGAGCCTCCCCTGAAGACTATAAAAAAAAAGGTAAAATTAGTCAACAAGCATGTATTAAGTGCCTACAATGTACCAGGCACTATGCTAAGTCATGGGGAAATAAGAAAAGGCAAAAACATAGTCCCTGCCCTCAAGGAACTCACCTTTAGCAGAAGCCTACAATTGAGCTGAGTCTTGGCAGAAGCTAGAAGGTACAGTTGAGGAGGGAGAGCATTCCAGGCATGGGAGATAGTCATTGAAAAGGCATGGAGTTGGGAGATGGAGAAAGAATATCACTGGATTGTGGAGTATGTGGAGGAGAGGAAAGGGCAAAAAGACTGACAACATAGAAATGGGATAGAATCTAGCTAGAATTTCAATCTAGCCCAGGGGTGGGGAACCTGAAGCCTTGAGGCCACATGTGGCCCTTTAGGTCCTCAAGTGTGGCCCTTTGACAGAATCCAAACTTCACAGAACAAATCTCCTTAATAAAAAGATTTGTTGTGTAAAACTTGGACTCAGTCAAAAGCCTGAGCCCAAGGACCTAGAAGGCCACAGTTCCTTACCTCTGGTAGATTGTGAAGGGCTCTAAAAGCCAAACTGAGCATTTTTGAAGGTAATAGGGAGCCACTGGAGTTGTTGAGTGGGATAGGGTAGAGACATCAGACCTTCACTTTAGGAAGATCATTTTGATAGCTATGTGAAGAATGGACTGAAATGGGGAGAGACCAGGAGGCCACTGAAATAGTTTAGGTGTGAGATGATTCAAGCCTGCATCAGGACGGGGGCAGTGTCAGAGGAGAAAAGGGAATGTTTAGGGGAGATTTCATGAAGGTAGAAATGACAAGATTTGGTAACAGATTGGATATGGGAGGGGGTAAGAGACAGTGAAAAGTGGAAGATGGCACCAAGGTTTGGAGCTTGGCTAATTGGGAAGATGATGGTATTCATGACAGTAATAGAGAAATTGGGTGAAAGGGCTGCGTTTTGGGGAAAGATAATGAGATCTGTTTTGGACATGCTGAGATGTCCAAGAGACAGTTGGTGATGTGAGGCTGGCTGTCAAGAGAGAGGTTAGGGATATATATATATATCCTACAGGATGAGGAGTGGATGGATCTTGGAATCATAGACATAGAACTGGAAATGACATAGAAATCATCTAGTACAAACTATACCCCTCCCCCCCTCTCATTTTATAGATGAAAATTAGCAGCCCAGTAGAGTTACGGGACTGGCTTAAGATTGCCCAGGTAGTGAGTAGCAGAGTCAGTATCCAATATATATACACACACACACACACACACGTATATATACATGTATAGATATATAAATGTATCTATACATGTATATATATAAACACAGACATATAAATACACACATATGCATATAGCTCTGGGAATCATCTGTATAGTGATGATGATTGAACTCATGGGGAGTATGGAGGGAGAAGAGTAAAAAGTAAAACTAACAGCAAAGCACTTTTTAAATACAAAGCATTGAACTGGCACACCCCACCTAATGCCATTAATGGGATACTGGGTGAAAGGATGCCATAAGAACACTGCTAGGCTGTACTTCAGGGGTCCTCATCCATGGGGGGAGTCCCTCAGAATCTACACAGCAGCATGGCACAGTGGGAAGAAACTTGGCTTTAGAGTCTGAAGACCTGATTTTGGATACTGATTCTGCTGCTCACTCCCTGGGCAATCTTTAGCCAGTCGCTTAACTCTACTGAGCTGCTAATTTCCATCTATAAAATGAGAGGAGGGGTGTAGTTTGTACTAGATGATTTCTATGTCATTTCCAGTTCTATGTCTATGATCCCCAAATCCATCTACTCCTCATCCTGTAGGATTCTTGTTCGCACCCTCATATTTCTTTCATATAGTATTTACTCATTGTAATTGAGGCCTATTACCAGGTCTTTTAATACTTTGTGGGTACCACTGAGGTCATTATGTAATTATGTTGGTATTGAGCCTTCTCGCCTCCTATTCTAAGCGTGCTTTTCCTGTGTTTTTTTTAATGTTTTATACAACTTTTGTGCACAAGTGACCATTGGTTGTATGTTTCTCCAAGTGGTTCTCGACAAGTTTCCATACATGTGGCCCTGAAATTCATCCTTCCACTCTGAGACTTCCAGCATTCACCAGCTTCCCTCCCTGCCTGCAGCTTGCTTTCTGCTCTTCCTGGCTTGCTGCTGGGATGATCACAGTAGCAGTTCTCTCCCATGAGGTACCCAACTACTTCCTTTGCTGTGAGTTCTAGGGAGGTAAAAAAAAGAGTAAGAGAATGTAAGTGGGGAAGAAGAGGCAGAAAAATCACTAAACTTATGTAATGCATCTTCAGAAGTAGCCCAGGAATGCTCCTCTGTTCTGAACTAAAACACTTAGTGGACCCCCAATTCCTCACTGTAAAGAATGTGTCAGGAGTTAAAAAAAAGTTTAAGAACTTCTTGGCTAAGATACTACTGAGGCCCGCCATGAATCTCTCTATCACTCTTTGAGTTGTCTACATTTTGATTCTTCAGAGGTTAGAGTGCTACATGATTCATTATCATATAGCATCACTTGAGAGAATATTATTGTTAAAAAGATGTTATGTTAGGGAGTAATTTGGGATACTTGCAAGCTCTGTCTGATTGACCTCTTCCTCTTTGTATTTCCATGCATAATAACTCTTTGTCCCAGATTTTCCAGGCCAGACTTGATTTCAAGGAAAGTAATCAAATGAATCAACATTTATTAAAGCATCTGCAGTGTGCCATGCACTGTGCTGGGCACAGTCCCTGACTTCAAAGATAAGCGTCCTCTTCCTCCAGTAATGAATCTTAGAATACCAGGGTCCATTCCCAAGAACCATTTTTGACTTCATGCAAAAAATTATATTCTAGTGGTAGAAACAACATGTATACCTAAAAATAAGTGCAAAATATACTCAGATTAAATGCAAAATAAATTTGGGAGGGTAGCAGCAGCTTCGAGGATGCAGAAAGACCTTTTGTAGAAGGTGGTACTTGATTTGAGCTTTGAAGGGAGATAAGGATTTTAAGTGTCAAAAGTAAGGAAGGAGTTCCACGTGATCATGGGTGACAGATGACCTGAGCAAAGGTTAAGAGACAGAAGATGGTATACTCTATGTAAGGAATGGCCTATAGGGCAATTTGGCTGGTTAGTAGAGTGCATAGAGAATGTACTGGGAATACTTGAAAGGTTGGGTGGAGACAGATTTTGAAACTCTTTAAATGACAAAAAGCATAGTTCATATTCTTTCCTAAAGGTAGTAGGGAGCCACTGAAGTTTCCTGACTAGGGGAGTGCCCTGTTAAAACCTGTACTTTAGGAATATCACCTTGGCAGTTGTGTGGGGGTAGAGTGGAGAGAGAGAAGACTTGAGATATACAGCTCAATTAGAAGGCTGTTACACTAGCCCAGGAGAAAGGACCATTCCTTTTCAATGACTCCCTTCTCATTTGTAGCTCCTGGCCTTTTCTAGGATGGTGGCTGTGTGGGGTAGAGAGAAAGGGATGAATGTGAGAGATATGCAATCAATCATTGCATTTTGCACAAAGAATATCCTTTGTCGGTCTGTGTATCCCTATTTTTGGCTATAAAAATAAGGATTTTATAGGTATAACTTGTTGATAATATCACATGGAAATTATCACATGCATTAACCAGCAGGGCAAATGTGTCTGTTTAACACACAATTCTAAGCCAGGCAGCAAAGTTCATATACTATTTATATACTCTGTTCCTTACTCTAGGATGTCCTATTCTCCGCCCCCCCCCCCACTTAATAGTATTTTATTTTTTCCAATTACATGTAAAGATAGTTTTCAACGTTCATTTTTATAAGACTTTGATTTTGAATTTTTTCTCTTCTTCCCTCTCCTCCCCTTTCCAAGACAATAATCTAAGTTATATATGTATAATCATGTCAAACACATTTCCACATTAATCATGTTGTGAAAGAAAAATTGGAACAAAAGGGGAAAAACACAAGGAAAAACAAAAAAAGTGAAAATAGTATACTTCGATCTGCATTCAGACTTCATAGTTCTTTTTCTGGATGTGGATAGCATATTCCAACGTGAGTCTTATGAAATTGTCTTGGATCATTGTATTGCTGAGAAAAGCTAAGTCTATCAAAGTTGATCATCATACGATGTTGATGTGTACAATGTTTTTCCGGTTCTGCTCATTTCACTCAGCATCAGTTCATGTACGTCTTTACAGGTTTTTCTGAAACCCATCTGGTCATCATTTCTTATAGCACAATAGTTTTCTATTATATTCATATACCACAACTTGTTCAGTCATTCCCACAAAAAGAGCTGCTATAAATGTTTTTGTACATGTGGGTCCTTTCCCCTTTTTTTGTGATCTCTTTGGAATACAGACCCAGTAGTGGGATTGTTGGATTGCACAGTTGTTTAACTGTGGGCATGGTTGGGCATAGTTCCAAATTATTCTTCAGAATGGTTAGGTCAGTTTACAACTCTACCAACAATGTATTAGTGTTCTAATTTTCCCATATCGCCTACAACATTTGTCATTTTCGTTTTCTGTCATATTAGCCAATCTGATGGGTGTGAGGTGGTACCTCAGACTTGTTTTAATTTACATTTCTCTAATCAATAATGATTTTAGAGCATTTTTATATGACTATAGATAGTTTTAATTTCTTCATCTGAAAACTGCCTGTTCATATCCTTTGAGCAGTTCTCAACTGAGGAATGACTTGTATCCTTATAATTTTTTGGAAAGGTAGGGCAATTGGGGTTAAGTGACTTGCCCAAGGTCACACGGCTAGTTTTTTTTTGTGTGTTGATTTTCTGAGGTCAGATTTGAACTCAGGTCCTCCTGACTCCAGGGCCTGTGCTCTATTCACTGCGCCACCTAGCCATCTTGTATCCTTATAAATTTGACTCAGTTCTTTATATATTTGAGAAATGAGACCTTTAGCAGATACACTGGCTGTAAAAATTTTTTCCTAGCTTTTTGCTTTCCTTCTAATCTTGGTTGCATTGGTTTTGTCTGTGCAAAACCTTTTTAATTTAATGTAATCAGAATTATCCATTTTGCATTTCATAATGTTCTTTATCTCTTGTTTGGTCATAAATTCTTCATGTCCTATTCTTTTGGGGGGGTTAGTCCTCTTATGAAGAAACTATCTTCATTTGTAAAAAGTCGATAATAATACTTGTATTAGCATTGGAGTCAAAGGGCCTGGGTTCAAATTCCACCTCAGACACTTACTAACTATGTAACTGTAAGCAAAATCATTCAAAATCCCTAGGCTAAAGCTGCTAAAACTATAAAACTAGCAGGCCTCTGAAGGCCCTTCCACCTCTAGAGTGACTCTTCTGCTCACCTCACAGTTGCTATGAGGAAAAAGTGCTTTGAAAACTTTAAAACAATCTAGAAATGTATTTTGACTATTGTTGTCTTTGTCATATTAAGGTGGAACCAAAGCCAAGCTGCAACTGTCCATCCAGAAAACCCAAACAGCTTCGTTGTAGGAAGGGCCTTGGGTTCATAAGTCTGCAGGTTGCCTGGTGAATTGTGCCAGGAATCAGCTAGAGAATAAACATAAATTCTTTGATAAAAACTCAGTTGGAGTGGAAGGAAAAAGGAAGATGGTAAGAGGGAATAGATGTTTGAGTGAAAAAAACAAAAACAAAACCCAACCCAACTGGGCATCTAGGTGGTACAGTGAATAGAGCACCAGCCCTGGAGTCAGGAGGACCTGAGTTCAAATGTGGCCTCAGACACTTAACACAAAAATGAGCCATGTGACTTTGGGCAATCACTTAAGCCCAGTTGCCCTCCAAAAAACAACAACAAAAAACCCAACCCAACCAAACAAATCCAGCTTGACTTATAAACAGCAATAAGAGGCCTACGTATGAGACATAAGTTATCGAGGGCCTGTATGAGTGAGGATGGAGAGGTCTTGAGGTGATTTTATAATTTCCCTGTTTTATTTTTTTGCATGAAGTCGAAGATGGTTCTTGGGAATGGACCCTGGTGTTCTAAGATGCATTATAAGAGGAACAGGTTGCTGAGATTGCTTTATAAATAAGCACCCATGTTTGGTAGTCTGAAAATATGTTTTCTCAGCCATGTCTTTATCCAGGCCCCCATGAGACTGTGCTCCTTGGTTGTCCTCCCAGGCTCCTCTCCAAGGGTGCTTGGGTGGCCCTGAGCCAGGCTTCATGGAAGACGAAGTGATTGGCTTAGGATCTCAGATGAGTCAGTGACAGTGCTAGGATTAGAGAACTCTTTGGCTCTTGTACTCAGCCTGGGCAAAAGTGTGGGGATATGGAGTGGGGGAGGGGAGAAGAGGACAGATGTTGGATGTTGGGTCTAGACAATAGCCTCGAGTCATCGATGATGAAAATTCCCACGTCTGCCTCCTCCTGAGCTTGTGCATATACACGTATCTTCCTTCACAGAGACCAGTTGCATCCCCTCCCCACCCCCAATAAAACAGCTGCTGTTGTGTCTCATTAACCAAAAACCCGTTTCCTTCCTTCCCTTTGCCTTCCTTAGGGCTACTTGACAACATGCCCCATTTTCAAAATCCCACAATTAAGTGGCATGTGAATCTGCTCCTGGGATTTCCCCCTCCAACTTCCAGGGTGGGGGGATGTGAAATATTGGAGCTTCTTTAGAGCATGGTTGGAAAAAAAGTGGTTAAGAGGGTTCTCTGCTCCCCTCTGAGCTGATCAAGGAGATTGATAGACTTTAAACAGAACCCTACTAGGGTGCCACGGATAGATACAAAAGAAATAGAATACAGCTTTCTCCCATTCAGAGAGTGAACTGTCTAGTTGGGTCGACTGCCCATATGCAAGTTGAAGTATGGGGATGCATTTCAATCGGTCAACAAACATTTGTTAAATTCCTTGTATGAGCCCTCAGGCATTTTGCTTGGTGCAAAGATTACAACACATCTCAAAAGTCTAAGTGCATTTGTAAGATCAAGCACTAAGACTTTTGGGACACTTTATAGGAAGATAATCAAAACAGATTTTAGAAGCCTACCTTAAGAAGCCTACATTTGATTAGGATACACTATATGTACATATAATCATATTTAAAAAACTAATGCAAGGTAATTTTTGAGGGTGAGACAGGAGAGTGGTTGGGTATTACAGGTGAGGGGAGATGGGTTAAGAAAAACCTCATAGAAGAAGTGACAGGAGCTGAGCTTTGAGGGAACTCAGGATTCCAAGAAGTCTCCCAACTCTCAAGTAGCACTGTATTCCTTTACCATTATAGCTCTTGAAAAAGTGACAAATTGGGAAGTAGCAATGGGACTGATGGCTAAGGCTGGTTTATGATTAAAATACCAAATCTTCAGGTCCCAGATTTGAAATCTAGAATATTTATCAATCAATCCACAAGCATTGATTAAGCACCTACTATGTGCAAGGCACTATACTAAGTACTGGAGAAATAGAGAAACTGATAAATCTCTAAATATTTATTGGGCACTGACTATGAGCTTGGTAAGCATTATGCTAGATGCTAGGGTGGCAAAGGGAGAGAAAAGCATAAACCATGGTCCCTTACTTAGTTCAAGGAGCTTCCCTACTGTTGGGGAGACAAGATTAAAATACATAAAAGAATGATTTCCCAAATGGAAAACAATGTCATTAATTAAAAGACAATGTAATTACTTGCTAACTTCTACAATAAAGAATATCTATGCCAGGGGTGGGGAACCTTCAGCTTCCCCACCCCTGTCTGTGCTATTTGGAGATCAGGGATGGTGGAGACCTATAAGAAAGGGAATATTCAAAGAAAGCTTTGTGGAGAAGGTAGGATTGATCCAGGCCTGGAAGAGAGGTTAAGATGCCAGTAGATAGGCAACAGTGTTCCAGACACTGGGGACAAAAGGCCATTAAGTTGGAGGGTGGAAGGGCAAGCAGGACTGAAAAAGAGGATGTATCTTGGGGAGTCGTAGGAAATCACATTGGCTGAGGAGGATGGGATGAGACAAGGGAGGTCCTTGAAAATCAGGCTGAGGAGCTTAGATTTGATGCTGTAAGAAATAGGAAACCATTGGAGATTTTTTTTTAAACAGGAAAGTGATATAATGGTAGTGATGTTTAAGGAAGTTAAATATGGCAGTGGTGTTTGGGGATGGCTTGGAGGCAGAGATACTAATGAAGATGCTCTTGTAACTGGAGCATTAGGCTCCCTCATCTAGAAAACCAGAGTGGGGAGGCAGTAGGGGATAACAACAGAAAGAACACTGGATTTATAATTAGATGCCCTGTATTTGAAGCCCAACTGTGGGCTTCAAATATATTAATATAGTAATGTATTAGCTAGCACTTATATGCCACTACCTGTGTGACCTTGAGCAAGTAATGTAAATCCATCTGGGCCTTATTTTCCTCTTCTCTAAGACTTGAGTTCAAATCTAGCCCCAGATACTTTACTTGGTGTGTGACTCTGGACTAGTCACTTAGTCTGCCTGTCTTCATTTCTTCATCTGTAAAAAGGGAATTATAATAGCACCTACTTCCCAAGGTGGTCATGAGGACCAAATGAGATAATGTTTGCAAAGTTCTTTGGAAGCCTTAAAGCATGTACAGATGTTATTATTACCATTATTAGTTTTTACTAGAGGTTTTCTGATGTTCCTTCTGGCAGTTCAAAATCCTGTGAGCCTATGAGAAATAATGGAAACCACAGTTTTAGAGCTGGAAAGCACATTCAAGTACCCCTCCCCCCCATTTTACAGATGAAGAAACTGAGGCCCAGAGAGGGGAACTGACTTCCCCATAGACACTCAGCTAGTGACAGAACTGGGATTTGAACCATATGTTCTCTATTAAATAAGTGCTCTTTCCCCAGTGGTATACTGCCTCTAAGGGACTCATAGAAGATATATTTTGAAGGGAAAATAAACATGATTTGATCTTTGACTGGATACAAGAGAGATGATTGAAAAGAACTACAAGTTTTCAAGTCCAGGCAGATAGCAGAGTGTTGGTTCTAGTGACAGAGATGATTGGGAAAGGTTCTACTGAACGGTAAAAAAAAAAAAAAAGAATGTAAATTCCTTGAGGGCAGGAACTATTCTGTTTTTATCTTTAGATCTCCCAGTGCCTGGGAATACACATAGTAGGTACACTTTTGGTTTGGCTAATTAACTTTTGTGCTTGGGTGGCAGGAGAGTAGGGGAGATGAGATTTTTTTTACTTCTGCCTTCTATCTTTCCCACATAGATAAATACTCAGCCTGAGCTCATTTTCATTCATAGTTCTCTCTGGTGACAGCTTAAATGCAACTCACCTCTTTTCTGGATCTATTTATCACAACCTTGCTATGATAGAGTTTTTTTTCTTTTCTTTTGGAAGGCAATAGGGATTAAGTGACTTGCCCACAGTCACATGGCTAGTTTTGTGTTAAGTGTCTGAGACTGGATTTGAACTCAGGTCCTCCTGACTCCAGGGCCAGTGCTCTATTCACTGCGCCACCTAGCCACCCTGCTATGATAGGTTTCTCTGAGTTTCTCCTCCTCCCACTACTATTCCCTGTTTCCAGATCTTGAGCTTGGTCATTTCCTAAAAGCATTTGTCAAAATTGTTATTATAGGTCAAATATCATTATGACAAACATCTCTATGTTAGGAAAAAAAGTTCCCAAGTTCCAAACAATAACCTACTTTAAGCAGCATTCAACACAATAAAATTCCAGCTGGATCAGAGAATCTGGGTAGTCTTCTTGAGTTGTCTGCAGGAAGTTGTTCTGGCCTATAGGCACATGTGTAACCCCCACCCAAGAAGGTTCTGTGAGGTTTGAGGCCCACAATAGAAGGGCACTTCCAGGGTCTGAGGATAGTGGGTTGGAAGGGCCAGTAATTTAAATCTACACAGGTGTAGACATAGATCTAAAGCAATGGGGTGGGGTGACAGTTCCAAAGACAAGCAAGCTGTGTGGAGTGAGTCCTAGCATCACATTTCAACATGATTGTCATTCTCTCTTCATCAGGGAAGTCAATCATAGGAAGAATATTTCTAGCAGTTAAGCCCTGCTTACCAATTAAATTCTAGAGCTGCCTTCCCTTGTGACTTCTAGCCTGCCAGCAACTAAATGGGGAAAAAAAAAAAAAAAAGCAAACATATGGGGGAAATGTACAATGTGGCTGAGGCTCTCTCCTTCTGAACTTCTCCCCAGCTGGAACAAGTCAGATTCTGAGTCTGTCTGGGTAGGTTTCAGTGGATTTGAAAGAAGTGGTGGATGTTCCCAGAACATTTTCTTTCTAAGCTGATGGATGCAAATTGGGGTAGAGAATGGAGTAAGGGACCAGGTGTTCCCTCCTTGAAGGGTCAGGGAGGATATTTGGCTTAATGCTTTGTCTTGACCATACATGTGGACTGATGTTTTTTCCCCCTGGCATCTATTTTTGCTTTGCTTTAGCCTAGGCTCTGATTTCATTAACGTAGGAACCTCCCAGAGTGGAAACTCCCTTCCTGAATGAATATCAGCAGCTCTTCTGGAACTTATAACCTTAAAGAATTGTGTTGGACACTGAGAAGTCAAATGATATGCTCGAGGTCATACAGCCAGTAGTAGGACTCAGACCCAAGTGCTCTTGGCTCCAAGACTGGTCCTCAACTTCCTTGGTATTTGTTTTACTAGCAGCTCATAGGATCATGGACATTGAGCTGAAAGGGACCTTAGAGGTCATCTCATTCAGGCCCTTCATTTTACTGAGGCCTAGGAAAGTGACTTGTCCAAAGTCACACAAGTAATGAGTGGCAGAACTGGACCTGAAGGATTAATACTACAAAGTCCAGAGAAAATTGAATACATTTTACTGGTGTTTAAGGGGTCTTGCCTACCGTAAATAAAGTCTGGGTGTTCCTTTTTTCTTCAGGAGCTGGGAAAATTTCTTCCCTACCCTGACCACCAGCATTACCCTCCTCATCCCCACCCCCAACCCCCAATGAATTTTAAATGCCACTGTAAAGGGTTGGCTGGTGACCTGGAAAATTCCTGCTTGCTTTGTTACTGTGTTAATGACCCATCAGTTTAAATCTTAAACCCCTATGAACTCTTCCTCCCCCCCCCTTTTTTTTTTTCTACAGGAGCTAAAGTCTTTCCTGAAAAGACTCTTTGGAAAGGGAAAGGGAAAGGGAAAGGGAAAGGAAGGGGGATTAAAAAGAGGAACTTTTAAAAAACTCTGACTGATAGGGGGTCATTCACACTGTACAGGGCTACAAGCAAGTAGAACCTTTTAAAATTCTTCTAAATGGTGCTGATAAGTATTCTCAAGAAATAGTATCATAATCTTGTGGATTTTTGGCTATTTATTAGGGAAACTGAGGCACAGTACAGTGGGTAACTTTTGATCCATTATTACACAGCTTCTGAACCTTCACTTCTCTTGTAATTACTGAATCATCTTGGGACTCTAGAAACACAATGTAACCTGAATACTGTGTTCACTAAAAGAGATAGCATGTTTTTGGAGATATACAGTGGTCCTCTTCCCATCCTCATCTCTACCCTCCCCCTCCCAAAAAACCCTCACACTTGTTTCTGATCTCAATTCTTACACAAGGCATTCCTCATCTTTTTACTTGTTAGCACTTTGACCTTCGTGTTTATAATTACTTTCCCAGTTACTATCCTATTCCCAAAGCAGAATATCAATTCCTCAAGGGCAAGGACTATCTACCTATTTATTTATTTGTCTTTGTATCCCTACAGGCCTAGCATAGAATCTTGTACACCTTGTTGATTTGAATTGAATATGAGCTAAATTCAGATTTTAGACTCCTGAAGCCAGGGTTTGATCACTAGATCACAAAGCCTCTCTTGACAAAATGGGGGGGGGGGGGCCGGCGGACAAAAGAAGAATGTTCATTAGATTTCACTTTTCTCTTATAAGAACAGGAAGTTTATAAAAAAAGTTTATAAAAGTTTTATAAAAACCTGAAGTTTAGACTCCAGGGGAAGACAGAATTTGGGGATGCTCCCCTACCCTGTATGTATATAATACTTTTAAATTTTTCACATTTTTTTTGGTGGGATGTCAAAAGTCATACATCCATCTTCTTCAAGGAAGATCCTACATGTATGGTAGCTATAAAGCTTCCAAAACCAAGGTGAAGGAGCAGCAGAGAACTACACAGAAGCAAAGGGGTAGGGGAGCCAGATTTACCTCTTGGGCTTAATTTCCTTGAAAATGAATTTGTTCCTGGGTAAAGCAACCACACAAAAGATTGGAACCATCTGCACTTGTCTAAAAACCCAGAAGTAAAGAGGCTGCAGGTTGCCTAGACTGAACAAGACTTTCTTGGCAGGTCTACATACCTCCCTTTTCCTACCTTCTCCCTTCAGTATATATGCACTCCCAGGGACCTGGTCTAGTGTCCAATCTTGTCCTGTTTTCAAGCATGCCCCTACCCAAAGGAAGAACATCATGAAGAATGTGGCGAAAGGTGAAGGGAAGGACAGGAGTCAGCTGGAATGGCAGCAGGCGTTTCATGTGTCCTGCCCCCACTGTTATTTGGGGTACATAGGAAGTTCATCCATTCTCATTAGTAGCTCCACCAAATGGTGCCTCTGTCTAGTTAAGGCAAAAACCCGGTGTTTTATGGGCATTATCTTTGAAAGGAACCAAGAGAATAAACACAGAGAAACCAAAAAGGTGTCTAAGGCTGTTTTCTTAACACATCAGTTTTAAGGATAAAATCTTTGCTTAGAAGGAATCATTGGAGGTCATCCACTCCAATTCTCTGTCTTCACACTTATGTTTCCAATTTTTACAAGTCTTTAGGGAAGGAGATGCCACCTGATCTGGAGTCAGATGACCTGGGTTCAAATTCTGGGCCTGCTTAGGGTGATCTTGGACAAGTCATTTAATCTTTTGGAGCTTCGGTTTCTTTATCTATAAAATGAAGGTGGTGGTGGGGAGGGCTTGGGTTAGTAATAACTAAGATCCTTTCCAACTCTATATACTAGGAATCTTCCCTCAGTATACAAAAACTCAATAAAGTTCTTCCTTACCTCTAACCAGAATTGTTCTTGCTGTAGTTTGAAGCTATCTCCACAGATATGTATGTGTGTATATATGTATACAGACACATATACACATACATATGTGTCTATATACATGTATACATACACACATCTATACACATCTATAAACTGAAAAGGATCTTCATGATTCTCTTCTAGCCTAATCCCTTTATTTGAGGGATGAGGAAAGCAGATATCACACAGCATCAGCAGAAGAACTGGGTCTGGAACCCTAGACTCAGGTGACATGCTCTGTTGCTTTTCCCCTATTGGCCCATTTCTTTATTCTGTAGTGAATCCATTTCACATCTGTCCAGCTTTTAGGACGGGTGGATAGAGTGTAGTTATGGCTGGGTCTTTATTTTTATTTGCCTGCGGTATAATAACTTTCATTTCTTTTATTAACTCTCCCTCTGCTCAAGGGATTTTTCTTCCTTCCTTGATCAAGGTCCCCAAACCAAAGACTCGGATTCTTAACTTAGGGTCTGTGAACTTTGTTTTCTTAAATATTTTATGACTATTTCAGCATAATTGATTTCCTTTACAATCTTACCTATTTTATTTTGTGCATTTTAAAATATTATTTTGAGAAGAGAACCACAAGCTTCACCATCTGGCAAAGGGGTCCATGACCTGAAAAAGGTTAAGAACCCCAATCACAGAATCACAGCACACACAGGGAGTCCCCTTGCAGTACTGACCTACTGTAGGTCCAGGGTTGCCCTTTAACGATGTTTAGCAAGAGACTCCAAAGGCATTGTAAATGTAAAGCTACAATACAAATAAATAGTAACATAAAAGCTGCGTGTGCATATCTATTTATCTAGATCTATAGCTATACACAGTTTATAATTTTTAAAGGTGTATATAGTTCAATGTTTTTAAGACTCAACTGTTTAATTTTGGAGTTCACAGAGCTCTGTATGTTTTTGAGGCTGGAGAGGCAGCAAAGGAAAGGCAAGCTGTGACGGGAAAACAAAACACGGAACCCCCCAGGCAGTCGAGGCTGCGCTGCTGGGAGGGGCCGCTGCTCCCGTTCAGCTCCTGCCCCGGGATGCTGGCCCCCACCCCCCTCCACCTTCATCCCCCTGAGTCCCCTCCCGTAGAGGATGGCCCGGATACTGCCATCAATCACGGATCTCTGCGGCAAACTCTCCTTCGCCTCCCCCCTCTCAGGCAATGTTCAGAAGGAGGAGATGGGGGGGGGGGGGGTTTCCGGGGAGGCAGAGAAAAGAAGTTGGGGGGGGGTCCCTGCTCCTACCGCGCAATGGTGGCACTCCCTCCCCCCCACCTCCGTTTTGCTGCAGTGCTCATCCTCCCCTCCCTCTCGCTGCTGCTGGTCCTCCTCCCTGGAAGTCGATCCGACCTCATTAAATTTTCTGAGCAGATGCTCGTGCGAAAGGGGGCGGGTGGGGAGGTCAGGCGGAGCCCCCTCCGGTCATTCTCCGCATTCCGGCTGCGCCCCCGGCTCCTCCTCGCCGCCCGGCGTGGAGCCGTTGCTGGGGGGAAGGGAGCCGGGGTGGAGGCCTGCTCTCTCTCCCCTCCCCCATCCTCCCCTCCCCCATTCCCCCAGCCTAGTCTCCCTCATCCAGGTTCCCGCACCCCGCCTCCTTTCGCGGGCGGCGGGGCGGCTATCGCTTTAAGAGCCTGTGAGCTGCCTCCGCCTGGCAGGCGCCCGGAGCCTCACAAAAGAACAGGATGTTGTTGATTTGTCACCAAACCACAGAGAGGAAATGATTGTAAATTTCCTTTAAACATCCCCACCGCGCTCGGCCTCCCTCGCTTCCGCCTCCGCCTCCCCCGCAGCAGCCCGGGAGCTGCCTCCTCAGCCTCAGCCTCTCCCCTGGGGCCGCCTGCTTTCTGCAGTCCTCCCTCCAGGCTCCGCTCCCCACGACCTCCAGAGACCCGCTTCCTACTGGAGCCCGTCTTAGGAGACCCCCTTAGATGCGTCCCCCGTTTTTCATTTTCTTGTGGCTTTGGGGGGGGGGGGGAATGTAGAGAGAGGAAGGCACATAAAAAAGGCCTTAGATCCTATCTGCCTGTCTACATGTCTGTCCTTTTTCTCTCCTTTTATACCTTTTCTTTCTTTGTCTCTGTTTCTTCCTGCATTTAAATCCTGTTTTATTTACACTTACTTGCTGTGTGACCACGGCCAAGTAACCCAACCTCTGAGCCTCAGTTTCTTCAACTGTAAATTGAGACGTGAGGCAATACTAGAAGTCCCCTTACAACTCCGTGATCTTTAATCTATGATCGTGCTGTTTGTGAGACAGGAGCATGATTTGCGGTAGATGCTTATATTAGAACGTTGTTCGTTCTAAAATGGAGTTATATGTGTGTATATACACATACGTTAAATTCAGTCTTCTGAAACAATTCTCTTCTCCTTGAGGACTAGGATGGTGTCGTTTATATTGTCCCTAGAAACCTTAGACCTAGCTTTTTCCCGTAGTAGGCATTCCAAAAAAAAAAAAAAAGTTGACTGAATGAATAACTGAAAAGTCTTAAGAGCTTGATTAATGCCATTAACCAGTAACTGTATTACTCCTGTCCCTGAAGAGCAGCCCCATAAAGGAGTTCCCTTGTTTGGATGGAAGTGTAATTCAGGGAGTCTTTACTATAAATGAGGCTGCAGCGGTGCCTTCATTCCACACAAATAGCCCAGAGAATACTCCCAAAGTGGATGCTTTTTTAAAAGCAGAAAACTGTAATGACCTCAGGGTCAGTTGTGGTGGTCTAATTGCAGCTGTCCGTAGCTCTTCAAATCTGAATGCATTTGTTTATGGATTTCAAGAGCTGCCATAGCTTCCCACCTGTCCTTTCCTGTTCAGCTTTCCTTTAATGCCAGTCACTGAGACACTAAGGCCATTTGCGTTCGTGAGATCCATCTGTTTAATTATTTCCATTCTACAGATAGAAGCCTAAGGCATCGGAAGGTTAAATGATTTCTCTTTGGGCACACAGTTGGTTAGTTTCAAAGCTGGTCTCAAGCCTTTTCTTTTTATTTATTAGTGATTAAGTATGAAAAACAGCCTGGGTCCATTGCCTAGTGTTATTTGAAAGAAGTGACCTGAATACAACTATTGAAGGACTTTGTGCATTTAGGGATGCTTAGCCTGGAGAAGAGAAAACCTAGGGGGTGAAAATGATAGCTGTCTTCAAGTATTTGAAGGGCTGTCATGTGGAAGAGGCAGCAGGTTTGTTCTGCTTGGCTCCAAGAGGGTAGGACCAGAAGGAATGACTGCAAGTTGTAGAAAAGCAAATTAATTTTCCAGAAAGGGAATGGATTACCTCCTGAGGTAGCGGGTTCCCCATTACTGGAGGTCTTCCTTTGGAAAGCTAAATTATCTGTTGCTAGGACATCTTTTAGAGGGGATTCCTATTCAGACACAGTTTATGCCAGGTACCCTCTAAAGTTGCTTTAGGGTCAGATATTGTTATTTTATGTGCATTTTTTTTTTTTTTTTGCTTTTTGGAGGGGGAAGGCAGGGCAATTGGGGTTAAGTGACTTGCCCAAGGTCACACCGCTAGTAAGTGCTAAGTGTCTGGAGGTCAAATTTGAACTCAGGTCCTCTTGACTCCAGGGCAGGAGCTCTATTCACCATGCTATCTAGCCGCCCCCTCTGTGGATGATGCTTTTGGATCTGTGTGTTGGGGAAAAAGAGAAAGAAGGAAAACTCTTCATATAAGTATAAATAGGAGAAACTTACTGAAAATGGGCAAAAAAGCGTGCCCTTTTCTTTGACTGGGATAGTCTTAGTGGGCAGCTTTCTTTGCTGATTAAATAATGATAATCAAAACATCTGGATTAATAAAATGAAATTTTAAAGGAAAATAAAATTAAAAAAAAATAAGGCAAACTCTGCAGTCATCTTTGTTATTTATTCAGATAGCCAACAATGTAGTTTGTTTTCTTCTTCTTTCTAAAGTTTCCATTAAGAAGCAGTGAGGTATAGTCGAAAGATTATTGACTTGGAGTCAGGGAGACCTGAGGTCAACTCTTGCTTCTGACACTTACTAGCCTAAGCAAAGAATTTCTCAGAGTTTCATCCCTGAAGTCAGGATAATAACTGTAGCACCTCTCCCACAGGGTTGTTGTGGGGATAACACAAAACAATGTATATAAGGCTCTTTGAATATCTTACAGCCCATATAAATATCAGCTACTATTTATCTATTCTGTTTAGTTAAGTTCTTTCTCTTTAATTTTACTGTCTATAATTATATGGCCTCCAGTGTAGCAGCTCAGCAGGTTTATGAAGCAATACAATGAACAATTTCCCTTTAACCAGAGAAGATGTGAGTCTGCAAAATGGTTCCAGGAGGGAGTGGAGACAGTTTATCTTAGGCTGATGCTTTGTATCAGTCGGAGAAAGGAGCCTGCTCATCTCTATTGTGGAATGAAGAATTTCAAAGAACTGGGGGGGAGGGGGGGCCACAGGAGACGGGAGGAGAGAGGACAGGAAACTGGGCCATTACCCAACTTTTCTTAAATCAGGTATTCCCAGTGTTGCTTGCTTGTTTAGGTGGAAGTATCATGAATTCCCAGAATTAGACACACCCATATTCAAATGTAAGTGCAAAAACATACTCCAAAGACAAATATATAAATGATCTTTGGATTGTCCCCTTCTACCTTTAAAAAAAATTTGTCTACGCTACTGCTGCTTTTCACTAATAGAGACAATATGGTATGGGGCAGTAGTTCTCAAACTTTTTGGTCTCAGTAGCCCCCTGTACTCGCAAAAATTACTGAGGACCCCAAAAAGCTTTTGTTTTATGTGTTATACCTATCAATGTTTACCACATTCAAAATGTAAAGTTTTAGTATTATTATGAAAATAGTTTTGACTTCACTGTCCCCCTTAAAAGGTCTTGGGGATCCATAAAGGTCCCTGGACCACACTTTAACAACTGCAGGTATAGTGGATAGAATGCTTGACTTGGGGTTAGGAAGATCTGGTTTCTTGTTCTGACTCCAGACACTTTGTTACCATGGGCAAGTCAATCCTTCTGATGTTTCAAATCTGTGCATTGAAGATGATAACTATAGAAACTATGTATGTCACAGGGTTGCTGTTAGACTTCAGTGCAATAAAAAGGCATGCAATGTGTTTAAAGCTGTATAGATGTCAGCGGTTAGGGTTAGCAACAGTGCAGCAGGTTAACACTCCAGAACTCTAGGAATCAAGAAAGGGAGGTATGATAAGTTGGGTAAAATAATTCAGATTGTATGGGACTTCTTATGTGATTGTTTAATCTGGGGATATAAAAATGGGAGTCCAAGGATTCAAATCAAGTGCACATGGGTATATTTTTGAGTATGTATTTGGGATGTTTTGTAGTTGGTTAACAATCCTGGTAGTAGGCTAATGGGTGTACCACTTACTTCATAGGTGACGGTAAGACAACAAAATTCCATACAGCCCTTACTAATCACCTGTTTGTAAGAGGCACAATGCCAGGCACTGAGGGTGCTAGAACAACAACAAATTCCTGCCCTCAAGGAGTTTTCATTCTATCTGGGCTGCAGGGGGTGGTGATGATGATGATGGGGATGATGTGTGTGTGTGTGTGTGTGTGTGTGCGTGCGTGCATCTAGCGTGGTTACACTTATTTCTTATTTATAGTACAAGAAAATATTGCCCACATTCACCTACAGCCTCCAAGGTTGCAGAAGTTAACCTCCAAGTGTCCTAAGCAAGTCACCCTGGAGTTTTCTCTGGAATAAAATCACAAAAGAAGTAAGATTTAGATTGAATACAGGTATCTGGGAAGTTTTTCTGCAGTAGAGAAATCCCAGAAGAGTGACTCACTCATCTAAGAGACCTCAGGAAGTGGCTATTTCCACTTCTTTAGCCGAGATAAACATTATCTGTGGGAGATATTGGCAGGCCTAAGGCACTGGGGGGTGGAGGGGAGGTGGGGGAGAGGAGCTGAAGAAGGAAGTAGAAGAAAGGAGAGAGACTCAGCAGGGCTAGCTGAATGTCACCAGTACATACATGATACATACATAAACACACACACATATATACCTTAGGTTGTATTAATTTCTTGAAAAATTATTTTTTAAAAGTCTGCAACATATATTGCAGTACTATGCCTGAGACTGTCTACCAATAACACAGATCATTTAGAAAGAAGTACATGTATGAGCCATTGGTCATTAGTCTTTACAGAGCTCTTTCCTGTATGGGGCACTTGAAGGTACAAAGAAGATATGATCCCTACCTTCTAGGTGTTTATGTTGTAACATACTATTTTGGTAGCAAATCCTGCCCTATCTGAAGGGCAGGGCCAGACAAGCTGTTAGTCCTTTCCCATCCCTGCTTCTTAGGATTCTCTTTACTTCTTCCTGTGCATTGTGGGACAGTAATCACCTCTTTTAGTCTTCCTTTGATGAAAGAGTTTCTGGCCCTGTAAGTGTCCTTCATCAGGTCCTGTCTTGGCAAGGGGAGCTTAACTCTCTGCTTCTCTCTTCCTCCCATCCCCCCTCCCCCCCTCCCAGTAGTTAACCTCTGCTTTTCCCAGTTAAGAACCCTTATCCCTTCTGTCTTTGTTGACTGTATCTAATGAAAATAATTGATCCTGTCTCCATTGATAACTGCCTGAGAACAAATAACACCCTACCCCAGTCATCTGTCTCAGATCGAACACACCCACTTGCTAAACCTTTCCTCCTGAAGCTTATTTAATAAGCCTAGGGATCTAAAGACCAAATAGTTAAATAAACATTTGCCAGTGAATAAATTAACTATAGAGAGTGGCTAACACCCTATTGGATAGGCTCCCAGTTGCTGAAGGGTTTGAGTCTCAGATATTTGGCAAAGGGAAGCTGGGGCCAAGGGGCACAGATTCTTACACCACTTGTTGCTATGGAGTGTTGGACCCGTCTTTTTTCCTGCACGTAATTCCTTTACCCCTTCTCTCCCACCCCCATTTTGTTCAAGAGAATCCAGCTGATGATATCATAAGGTATACAGGCAAGCTTCAAGAGTTACATTAAGTTGCTATTTTAAAATCAGATTGGTATCTTGTTTTTAAATTACTTGCATTTCCCAATATATCCCTCCACCCCCACCCAGAAATCCATCCCTTATAATAAAGAATAAAAAAGAAAGAAAAGCAGTTCAGCAAAACTAACCAACACATGAATCAAATCCAAGAGTGCGTGCAGAATTTCACATCCATGCCTCCTCCCCACGTCCCTCCCCAACAAACTTCTGAAAAGAAAGAACAGTTACATTCACTTATCTTTTCTCTGGTGTGATAGAGGCAACTAGACAGCATAATTGGATAGAGCACTGGTCTTGGAATTAGGAGGACCTGAGTTCAAATCCTGTTCAGGTTTCTCTCATCTATGTTGTGAAGATGAAATGAATTTTTATGAAGCACTTTGTAAATGCTAGCTATTATTATGTAATATGATCTCTTTCAAACTTTTTTGCATTCACAAATGAGACACATAGGAATCTTTTGGGTTAGGTCTCTCTCTCTCTCTCTCTCTCTCTCTCTCTCTCTCTCTCT
>NW_027186372.1:42938297-42943151 GCF_028583685.1 Petaurus breviceps papuanus | reverse complement strand
CCCTCCCCCCCTCCCTCCCTCCCTCCCTTCCTTCCTTCTTCCTTCCTTCCTTCCTTCCATACTTTTATGAGAAAGTCCTGGCAGTGGAATCACTGAGTCAAAAGGTGTAATCAGTTTGGGGGCTTTTTCAGTTTATATTGCTTTCACAAATTTTGACACTTGTTTGAAGTCCCTCAAAACAATTTCAGCAGACCTGCCAACACTGAATTTTGTTGTTGCTATTTTTGTCATTCTAGTGGATTTAAGGTGACATCAGAAGTATTGTCTTTGGTTATAAAGTTTGTAGTTCTTGAACAAATTGTCTGTTCTTGTCCTTTAACCCTCATTCTGTTGGATAGCATAAATTATTAGTGTTGCAAATATGCATCACTTCTCTAGAGATTCTGGACGTTAGACCTTTGTTTGATTTATTTACTTCAAACATTTTTCCCAATAGCCTTACGTTTTTTAATTTCACAGATTTTTTTTTTTGCTGTATAAAATTCTTTTATCTTTGTATAGCCAACACCATTGATTTTGTCTCCAGTAAATCTTTCTATTTGTTTAATTGATAGAAATATGCCTCTTTTGAATAGCTGAGACAAATCTATTCTTTCTTCAAAGTTTGTTTTTTCATATGTGTGTGCATGAAGTTTGTTTCTTATATTTAACTCGGGCTCTAGTTAGAGCTTATTGTGGTGTATGGATCCAAAGCTATTTCTCCCCCATCTAACTATTTAGTTCCCTCAGCAGATTTTGTTGAGTAGTGAGTGATTTCATTCACCCATGTTTTTTAAGCATGGGTTTATCGAATGCTGATCTTCCTTGGGTTCTCTATTCTGTTCCAATAATTATTTTAAAGTACTAGGCACTTTTAATCATCATTGGTTTATAATGTATTTTGAGATCTAGTAGAATTAGTCCCTTTTTGATGGTTTTCTTTTTTTATAATTCTTGTTGATATTATTGCCTAGCTATTTTCCCATATATATTTTGTTATAACTTTATCTAATTCAATGAAATAGCCTCCTCATACTTTGGTTGGTATTGGGATAAAATTTTTAAGTAAATTTGGGCATCGTCATTTTTTTTATTCTATTTATTTGGCTTTATCCATGAACTAGATATATCCATCCATTTGTTTAGTTCTTTCTTCATTTCCTTCAAAATCAGTTTGAAATGATATTTAGGTCTCTTGTATTCTTCAAGAGTTAATGCTCAACTATTTTGTGCACTTTGTCATTATAGTAAAGAATTTTTCTGCTTCTGTCAGTTTTTCTTAATTTTTGTTGGAAGCACATTGAGAAAAGCAAATCATTGTTGTGGGTTTATTTTGTATCCTGCTATTTTGCTAAAATCATTGGTTACTTCCTTTAATAATTTTTGTTGTTGTTAACTTTCTTGGGTTTTCTAGGCATTTAATCATGTCTGCAAATAAGATATTTTTAAATTTTAATATTTTCACACTTTATTTCTCTTGTTAATAGTCATTAAACCATGCTAGATATGGAAGATTTGTTGCGACATTTAGTGATATAAATATATTGCCTTTGTTTTTTTTTCTTTTGAATAAAACTTATTATATTGATTGAGTACGTTTCTGGTGTTATACCACAACTGAATTTCATTTGAAGTCTTTTTCATTTGTGATCAATTTTAAAAATATTTTATCTGTGAGCATTTTATTTATACTTTTGTGTTGGTATTCATTAAGACATTGCTCTCTTTTTTTCAGCTTTGTCTTCCTTTATTTTAGGTTCAAATTCTGAATTTTCCTCATGGGAATAACTGGACTTCACAACGTCTTTCCCTATATTTTGAGCCCATCTCTGTATGGTAAAAGTCCTTGTTCTTTAAAAGTTTGGTAGAATTTAGTTGTGCATTTGTCTGGGCTGGCTCAGTTCTCTTTTCAGAGACCCTCTGACATCCTCTCTGATTTTTCTTTCTAAAGTTTCTAATCTAAAGTCTCTTTAGATTATCCATTTCTTGTTTTGTTAGTTTTGGTATTTTATACTTCTGTAGATAATCATCTCTTTCTTTTAAATCCCCAAATTTCTTAATTTAAGGACAATATATAGTCATCTCTGACAATATTCTTAATTTCTTTTGGTTTCATTGTGTCCACTCTTTTCTTATTTCTAAATAAATTTGATTTGGATTTGCTAGGCCTGAGGAGGAGTACCGTGAAGACATCGGAGCACAGAAGAGAATAGGAGCCCTTTGGTGTCGCAGTTACCTTGGCTATAGCTCTTACATGTTCTTATGCTAGCACTCCCATTCTAAGCATATTAGTATACTTAGCCCAATACTCTTTCTATTATAGCACATTGCCACTGTATTTTAATGACTCTGGAAGAGAGCATGAGGTTGACGACTTTGTGTAACTCTGCCTCACTTAAATCCGATTTAGAAAGCTAAGATGTCATTGGTCCAATGAAACCACCAACTGGCCTCTCTGACCCTGAACCACTATGCCAAACACTTCCCAATCTCAGGAGTTTAATTCTCTTCTGAAACCATATTTGACTTTTTTCCCTCTTGTCAGGAGTCCCACCCCTTAGAGCAACCTCTCTTGACTGGATTACCCCCAACCCCCACCCCCACCCCCACCCCCCACTTTCCCTGCTTCTTGTATCTCCTATAAGCAAGTAACTTTGTTTCAAGATGGCCGGGCTAATGGGAGGAGGAGAAAGGAAGGAGAAATCCCTTTCCTCTATGATGCCCTCAGGTAAAGGCTCAAGGGAAAAGGCCAAGGGAAAATCCTTCTTAAGAACTAGGATCTTTCTCCATAGATGTTCTTCTAGGCTGTGATGAGTCACATTCTATGAAGCTTTCCTGTCTTAATACTGTCTCTAGAACTGGCAAGCTACCAGTTCTAGAGATAGAATTTAAAGGCTAGCTGAGGCAGGGCTGATATTTGGCAAGCCATCAACAAGTTATCTTTTCTGATTCTAGCCTACTTGATTCAATACTTCTTTACATATCATGAAGGGGTTACAAAGAGTATAAGCCTTTTTTAATGCTTCCTTTAAAACCTTTCTACTTAGCTAAAGGGATACATAAATCGGCCAGAAGTGTCCTGACCAACACATACCCCCAAAATTATATTCCTCTTTCCTAAATACCCTTCATTCTTCTAGAAAACTTCAATGTCAATGTGCTTGTCTTAATTATTTATTGGTGTTTCCTGGAAGTTTTTTTGGTTATCAATGTGCTGTTGGAGCTTGTCAATAATGTTTCTAGATGTGTTAATTCTTAGGTTCTTCCCTGGTCAGACTACGAATCCTATTTTTTCTGTTTCTTTAATTTTATTTCCCATTTATTTATTTGTTTGTTTATTACCAAATCTCCTGCCTTGGCTCAGGCTGTTCTCATTATTGGAATAATTTTTTTTTTACTTTTGTCTTGTATAGTTCCTAGATCCCTTCAAAACTCAATTCAAATGCCACCTCCTATAAGAAGCTCTTCCGGGGTGGCCAGGTAGCACAGCGAGTAAGAGCACCGGCTCCAGTGTGGGGAGGACCTGGAGATCGAATCCCGGGCTCAGACACTCAGCACCACACCCAGAAATAACTGGCCATGTAACCTTGAGCAAGTTAATTAACCCTGATTGCTTAAAAAAAAAAAAGAAGCTCTTCCAATTGCCCTAGTTCAGCAGTTTTCAACCTTTTTAAAATTTTTCTTCTAATAGCACAGCTTTCTTTGCAGTGGGGATTGTAGTACACTCAACATGTTAAGTTGACAACATGATAGGATACTTTTATTGCAAATGTATAACTTCCTCTTAACAAGGGTAGCTATTTTTAAAGTTCTTTTTGAGTTCAAGATATGACATATTTTAAGGTTCATGCATACATGCTGTAGGTGAATTTTGTTCATTTTGAGAATTCTACATTTACTGTACTTTATATACTGAGTAAGTAAAAGAAGCATAAAGCAGAAGAACAGTTATCAACTTGAGATCTAGTCTTAGGTTCACCTAAATAAAAACGTGTTCTTAACATCATTCATGTACAGTCACCATTGCTGGCTGGAAGATGGAGAGGAGAGAGAAAACTCTTTACCACTTTGGAAGTCTCAGAAAGAGAAGGACGAGAGAGAGAGAGAGAGAGAGAGAGAGAGAGAGAGAGAGGATTCACTCCTTTTAAAGACTATTAAATGAATTGTGTGTCCTAGATCACTGACCTATCCTTTTTGACATAGCCCTCCATCATTGAAACACATGAGGAGCCTCTGATCACCAATGTCCTTTAGCAAAGGGTTAAGGTACAAAATAATCCCCATGCATGCTCCATTACATGACTCCAGCAGTTTGGGGAGGGGGAAGGTCCTGAATAATCCCATTATACACACATATATGCATATATAATATATGTATATGTGTATATATATGTATGTGTTATATACACATATTATATTTACTTTTCTGAGTATGTGTTGTTTCCTCCTAATAGGATATAAGCTCCTTCAGGACAGGGACTGTTTTATTTTTAACCTTATATCCCCACTGCCTAGTACAGTGCTTGGGACACATAGGTACTTAATATATATGTTTATTGAAAGGACAAATGCTGAGAAATTTTATTTGATGATCTTCTGGAATATTGTATTTAGATGCCATTGTTTTATTAAGTTCCCTGGGATGTCAATAATCCTGATATTTTCCTTGTCATGATCTATACTCTAGGTCTATTACTTAGATTTGATTGTTTTACAGTTATTTGAACAATTCATTGATTTTTTTAAAAGCCTTTTTTCCCAGCTCTTCTGATCTATGTGAAGTTTCTTTTCCATAGTACTAAGTTGGCTGGCTGTTGTTCTGGGTGTGTGTGTGTGTGTGTGTGTGTGTGTGTGTGTGTGTGTGTGTGTGTGTGT
>NW_027186372.1:42909396-42938287 GCF_028583685.1 Petaurus breviceps papuanus | reverse complement strand
TGTGTGTGTGTGTGTGTGTGTGTGTGTGTGTGTGTGTGTGTGTGTGTTTCTATCATATTCTCCATTTTATTCATTTCCCTTATTGCTTGTCAAATTAATATATTCATTCTGAATGTCTCATCTATCTCATCTATACCCTGATTCTGTCCAATTTTCTTCTGGACATTTCTATCTGAATGACTTGTAGGTACCTCAAACCCAACATGTCTAAAATTGCACTTGCCACTTTGTCCCTAAACCTGAGCTTCCTTTCAGCTTTTCCATTTCTTTTGACCACTGTCTCATTCTCCCAATCACCCAGCCAACTTTGACTTTTTCCATCTTTATCACCTCCCTCTCACCCCATGCACACATATCCATTTAGTTTCTAAGCCCTCTTGAATGGACCTCAGTTCTGTCTCTCACACTGTTACCCTTCCCTTCATTCACAACGAGATGGCCCTACTTTCAGATCCTCATCACTTTTACCTGGACCATTGTAATAGAACTGGTCTAACTGGTCACCCTGACATCAGTCTCTCTCAACTTCATTCCATCTTTCACCTAATTGTTAAAATAATCTTCCTATGGTACAAATGTGACTATGTTACTTATCCTCATTATCAAAAATCCTCAGTGGCTCCCTATTGCCTTTGGGACAAAATGCAAAATTCCTTAGTCGGACCCTTCATAGTCTGCCTCCAACATTTTGGACTTAGTTTAAATTGCTTTTCTTTATACATTCTTCATTGCTTCCTATGGAAACTGAATGCCACATAACATCTTCCATTGTATTGTTTACACTTAGGCACATCTGAGACCATACCTGTGATTTCATTGGTATAGGGAGCTCCCAGTAAGGAAGCTCTCTCTACTAATGGACTCCTCTTTATTTATGTCTTTCAGAATTCTTCTCTTTCTGCAAGTCCCAATTTAGTTTTTTTTCTCTATTTTCTCCATCACTTTGTTCCCCTACACCAATATATGCCCTACTTGAATTTTCCTAGAGCACTTTGTCTGGCTCTCTGCTTTATCTCTTTTAAATACTGTACATTGTGCTCAAGCTTATCTGTGTAAATGTCATAGCCCTTCTGTTACCTGCTCCAGTCCAGGTAGAATGCAAACTTCTCAATGGTACAGACTTTGTTTTTGTTTTTCTTATTTTACTTTCCTTTTTTTGTTTTTCCATCTCTGAGTTCCCAGTGCCTTTCTCTTAGTGGATGCTTAGCAAATGATGGTATCGAATTAATGAGCTCTTTAAAATTCAGTTTCATAACAATGTTTTTAGGTGTTTTTATTATAGTTCTTAATCTCATGCAATGGTCTTGTATAATAAATAGGGTCATTAAGGCAGTTTTATCATCATTGTTAGCAAGATATTTTTATTAAGCATGTAGTTGCCCAGGGGCGATACAAGAAGAATTACATTACATAGACCTGCTTCCTGCTATTCAGGAGGTTACGGCTTAAGATAGACACACTGGTATGGGCACACCCGTACACAGCATATATACAGAAGATTGACATATTAAGCCAAAGGCATGAGTGGGCAAGAAAGGATTTACATCACTACACACTTATGCACAGCCAAACATACATACACCTTGGTCTGAAGAACCAGGAAGCGTTTTTTTTTTTTTTTTCCAAGTAGGCACTTGGGAACCGACAACTATTGTTGATTCTCAACATTAGATGGGGAATATGAGACAGATCTGTACAATATACTGGTTGTGATCTGCCTAAAGTTGTTTGATATAAGGTCTTCTTCATCAGGGGTAGCTAGTAAGTATAGTAACCCAATATCCTGCTGTGTCCCTTATATCAGGTAACTAGTAAAAGACATATTTGAAGATAAGACATAATATTGATAAAAACTCTTGTGTTTGGCATTTAAAGTTCTTCACAATGTGACCTCTTTCTACCTTTCCAAGCTTCTAATATTTACTCCCTTTTTTACTCAACTGTTGTCAGGAAGACTATCTTCCTGAGTTAAAATCTGGCCTCAGACACTTGTTAGGTATGTGACCCTAGGCAAAGTCACTTAACCCCATTTGACTCAGTTTCCTCATCTATAAAATGAACTGGAGGAGGAAATGGCAAACCACACTTGTATCTGCCAAGTAAACCCCAAATGGGGTCATAAAGAGTGGGGCATGATTAAAAGGATTCAACAACTTCTCCATTAGAATGTAAGCTTCTTTTTTTTTTTTTTTTTAAGCAACTGGGGTTAAGTAACTTGCTCAAGGTTACACAGCCAGTTATTTCTGGGTGTGGTGCTAAGTATCTGAGCCCAGATTCGATCCCAGGTTTCCCGACTCTGGGGCTGGTGTTCTTACTCACTGCGCCACCTGGCTGCCCCTAGAAGGTAAGCTTCTTGAGGGCAGAAAATGAGTCCCATTTTTTTCCTCCATTTTTTTAAATTCCTAGTGCCTGGTCTGAAATATATTTTAAAATGTTTATTGAATGATAGAGCTAAAAATGTATTGGTAGAAGCATTACTTAGATCTATAACTACAAGAGATAGCAGCAGCACCTAGTCAACCCTATTATTTTATAGGTGAAGAAACTTAGTTGTTCAATTGATTTGTCTGAAGTTACACAAAGTAGGAAGCATCTGAGGTGAAACTTGAATGCACATCCTGCGACTCTGGACCTAGTATCAGACCATACCATGTTGCTTCCAATTTTGATTTTTAAAATTAGGACAGTCTCAGTAAGATATATGCAGAGTGATTCTCCCATCTGTTTACATAAAGTGTGTATATTTACAGATGATATAACATCTCATTTGGATATTTTTCAGCCTTCTACCAGGAAATAGAGTCCATCCAGATGTCTGGTGTAGGTAGACATGATTAGACCTCTCTAATTTCTCTTCAGAATTGTGGGGTGGAGAGGATGAGATCTAAAGCCTCCCAGATATAGAGCTGGCAGGAACCTTTGGGACTGTCTGGTTCAATGGTATCAAACTTAGACTGAAACAGATCCCTTACTGGATGCAAATTGACTAAGAAAACCACAGATTAACATTATCTATGTTATGTTTTATTTTTATTTATTTTGTTAAATGTTTCCCTTTTACTTCTTAATATGGTCCAGGCCCCACTTGGGAGTTTTTGCACATATTTGGCTAGTTTGACACCTCTGATGTAGTTCAACTTTCTTGTTTAGTTATCGAGGAATTAGAAGCCCAGAGGTTATGTGGCTTACCTAAGGTCACAAACAGATTGGGATTTGAACCTAGATCCTCTGATTCTAAATGAAACCAGAAACCTTTTTTCACTGTGTTGTGGTAAATAAGGGGCAGCTAGGTGGCACCATGGAGAGAACACTAGACTTGGAGTCAGGAAGAGCTGAATTCAAATTTGCTCTCAGATAACGGTCTAGCTGTGTGACCTTAGACAAGTCACTCAACCCTGTTTGTCCCAGTTCCTCATCTGTAACATGAACTGGAGAAGGATATGGCAAACCAATCCAGTATCTTTGCCAAATGGGGTCACGAAGAGTTGGATACTATTGAACATTTGCATCTTGGAAATGAGCAAATTACAAATCAGGGCTCGATTTTTTGTTTTGTTGATTGTCTACACTTAAGAAAGTGATGGGAAAAAATGTTAATAATACATACTAAACTTAAGAAGGGTGTCCTGCATATTTTGTGGAAAGTCAGTTGTAAATACTCACTAGCACACTCGCGGGGTTGCACTCAGTGACTATGTCCCAGAAGTCTTAGTTCAGTGATCTTGAACTGCCATAGTGGAGACAGTAAGTCATTTTTCTTGGGTTAACAAATGAGACCCTTAGCGGGATCTTGTCAACCAGTTTCACAGACAAAATATCACAACCTTGGGAAAACCTGGCTAATACTTATTAAAAAAATAATCATAATTAGCATCTATCTAGTGTTTTAAGGGTTGCAAAGTGTTACATTTATGAAATCATTTGGTCCTCACAACAACTCTGTGAGGAAGGTACTATTGTTATCCTCACTTTGCAGATGAGGAAACTGAGGCTGACAAGTGTCCAGGGTCACACAGTTGGTAAATGTCTGGGGCAGGAATTGAATGCTCTATAGCAGGGGTGGGGAATCAGTGGCCTTGAAGCCACATGTGACCCTCCAGGTCCTCAAATGTGGCCCTTTGACCATGAATCCAAGCAAGCTGTGGTATATTTAGTCAAAGGGCCACAGATCCCCCACCCTTGCCATATACCAGTTCTGTGCTCTATACATTTTGTCACTTATCTGCTCAGATGGGGCATATTAATTGATGGAAGGAGTTCACACAATTCAAAACAGTGTTTTTTCCACCTGAATTTATATTTTAGTTCATCAAAGTGTAATTTATATGGTATGGTGCAAACAGTGCTAGATTGGGAGTCAGGGAATGGAGCTTTGAATTCCTTACTCAATCTACATGACTTTGGGCACCAATCTAGACTTCTGAAAAATTAGGGGGTTAGATTGGATTAGCAATTCTCAAATTGTGATTTCTAAAAGGGAACATAAAGATCCTTGTAAGGGGGTCTCTAAGGTCGTAACAATTTTCATCATAATTCTAAGATGTATTTGCCTTCTCCCCTCATTCATTCATTGATATGGTTTCAGATTCCACATTGCAACTAACCTTTAAGATACTACCATTTGTCAAGTTTGGGTAAAATATCAAAGAAGAAAATCCACAATTATCAGGAAAAGCTGTGAAAATACGCCCCCCTTTTCCAACTACATATCTATGTGAGGCTGGATTTTCTTCATATACTTCAACCAAAATAACATATTTCAATGGATTGAATGCACAAGCAGACATGAGAATTCAATGCTCTTCTTTTAGGCTAGACATTAAAGGGATTTCCAAAAGGGGAAAACAATTTCACTCTTCTCAACAGAATTATTTTTGTTTTGGAGACAGTTATTTCTCATGAAATATATTATTCATGTTAACATATAACACGTTTATTATTGTTATTTTAAAATAAATTAATGAATATTTCAAAAATGTTATCAGTTTTAATCTCCAATGTGGTAAATATAATTAGCTATAACCCACACAAATGAAAGCACTTTGGGGTCCTCCAAAATTTTTAAGAGTGTAAAGGGGTTCTGAGACTAAAAAATTTCAGAACTGATGGGACAGATAATCCTTATGCTAACTCTATGATGCTAGATCCTGTGTATATGAAAGATGGGTTACAAATTAGAAGGGAAAAGACCCCAGAAAGAAAAAAAACCATATTCTTTTGTCCTAATAATCTGGACAAGAGCTATCATTTTCTACAAGTGGTCGGACTGTGTTTTAAAGTTCATATAGGAAGAAAGCTAGTCCTTTAACAACATTCAACCAATATCACAGAACCCCCAGGAAAATGGGAACTATGGCAGAATCTAAATGTGCTATATTTGGTATGGTCTTTGTGCTTATAGAAACATAATAAATAATAAATAAATTTCTATTTTATAATAAATAAATTTCATAATATAAATTACAAAAATTAGAAATAAGACAATAAAACTATGATTGTTGTTTAGTTATGTCTGATTCTTTGTGACCTATTTTGGGTTTTTCTTGGCAAAACTAACTGGAGTGCTATACCATTTCCTTCTCCAGTTCATTTTACAGATGAGGAAACTGAGGCAACAGGGTTAAGTGACTTGCCCAGGGTCACACAGCTAGTAAGGGTCTAAGGCTGGATTTAAAATCAATTTTTCCTGACTCTGGGCCCAGCATTCTATTCACTGTACCACCTAGTTGCCCCAACATTATAATAGCTGACTTTATATATCTTTTTAAAGTTAACAAACATTATATTATATATTATTATACATTATAACACATGTTAAGGTATTATATATAATGTATTATATATTATGACGTTAATGTTTACAGATATTCTATTCTACACATTATTTTATTTGATTATACCATAGTGGATTTGGAATTAGAGCTTGGATTCAAATCCTCTCTCTGCCACTTGCTGGATTTGTGATCTTAGTCACAATCTCTCTGGGTCTCCAACTCCTCATCTGTAAAATTAAGAGATTGGACCAGATGATTTCTGGGGTTCTTCTCACCTCTGACTCTATAGTCCTGTGATCTTTGAGGCCACCCTAGGAAATAGTTGTGATTATCATACCCCTATAGGACCTTTTGGGGAGCTCAGTAGATAGACCAGGCCCTCTGGTCACCTGGAGTCACCGATAAGGATGTGTTTTCTGCGAAGCCAGAATCAAGTGTACTAAAGGCTCCATGAGCTCCAGTGAATTCTAGAGACTCTGGTTGTTAAGGCTGGGAGGCCTCAGGGAGGGGGAGGTGCTACTGTGTTATGCAAGTTCTTTTCCACATGGAGAGCCAGGCCTGAGTTTTTGCTACAGTTACCAGAAAGAGCTCTGATCACACCTGAATGCACTTTCCCTAGTCCTCAAGCTTCTTCTTGGCCTCCACTGGGGTCCTCTGAGACTAGGGGTGGAGGAAACAGCTAGAAGAACAAAGGTGAGTAGTTCTTTGCAATAAAACTAGAAGCCAGGAAAAACAAGTTTGTAAGATTGATGGCTTTGGGGACTGTGTAGTTTTGACACAGACTCTCCCTTGAAATTATTGACGTTGCTGATTGAGTTGCAGACTCTCCCAAGCGTGCTCTTAGCTCACGGTTAGCTGGTTCACCACTTTCCTAGATCTCTGATGCTCGAATAGTCTCCATACAGAGGAAAATTATAAGATACTAGGAGCTGGAAGGACTTTGGAAATTATAATGTAGTCCCCCATCCCCAATTCTCCTGCAGTGGATGGAACGCTGAGCCAGGATTTAGGAAGATCTGAGTTCAAATTTGGCCTCACATATTTACTAGCTGTGTGACCCTGGATATATTATTTAACTTCTTTCTGCCTCAATTTTCTCATCTGCAAAATGGGAATAATGATAGCCCCTTTCTGTCAGGGTTGTTTTGAGGATAAAATGAAATAATATTTGTAAAGGACTTTGCTAACCTTAAAGCTATTATTATTGTATTCCCAGAGGAGGAAACCAGACTTAGGGAAGGGAAGTGACTTGCACAAAGTCACACAGGTAAGTAAATGGCCAAACCAGAATTTCAGCTCAGATCTCTTGACTTCTAGGAGTTCTTATTCCTTTGTATTATGTAGATTGACTCAGCTACAATATGAATTTGCTTTTCTTTCAGTTTATTCTCTAAATCTTAGTGTCTGATTCCTATAGACTTTTAGCTAATAGCTGCAGTATCTTGAATCTCCTTATGTTTTAAGAAAAAAACCACAGGGTCACCCTACATCAGGGGTGGCCAGCCTCAAGACCCCGAGTGGCTGTCTTGGTCTTCAAGTACAACTGCTTGAATCCCAACAAAGGGCCTCACTCAAGGACCTAGAGGGCCATATATGGCCTCAAGGCCACAGGTTCCTTACCCCTGCCCTACACTGTAATTTTTCCAGCGTGGGATTTGGGTTGGGGTGAGAGTTCTCTTTTTCGGGAGGGGGAGGTCTTTTGTCTTTTAACATGGTAAATTGGGATGTTGCAACCACAGTTTCCTGACTGATTCCCTCAAACTGTGTAATAATATTTATATACAAATGCTGACTCTGTCTTTCCACCCAGGAAAACATCAGATGCTATTGAAAATCTTTTTTTGTGTGTGACAGAAAGCAGAGGGCTGGGGCTCACACATGCCTGTCTCCTTAAGCTTCTCTGGAGTGTGTTCTTGGACTAGAAAGTGATTTTGATTTGTGTCTTTCAGTGACACCCCAATGATGCATGAAGACAAATGAAGAAATATTTCAGAGCCCAGAGAGCCCAATTCTGTCCAGAGGAGGCTCATAATCATTGGTCATTATAGACTGGGAAAAAATACATTTTTGAGGAGGTTAGATTCAGCCTCCTCTCAGGCCATTCACATTTCAGATATGGAGACACAAAAGACTCAGCTGTATTTCTAAACAATCTCTTAGAATGCCTGTGGTAAATGGGACCTCAGTGACACTCTTGATTAACCCTGAAAGGAAAAGATTGGAGCCAAGACAAATAAAGCGCCATTGAGATAAATTAGTCAAGGGCAGACTGAATAATTGTTCTTCTAGTTGGCTGAAAGTAATACACAGGATAATTACTTTCATAACCAGTTACCCTCCTGAAATCCCACCTCCTCCAGGAAGCTTCCTCCATCTAATTGGGAGAGTGATGGTGATTTCCTTGACATATGACCCTGAGGCCTCCCCCTTCACTCACCACCCCACTTAATGCGTTTACTTAAGGCATTCATGTATTTAATTTATGCATCTGTTTAACTGTCTTCTCCTGGAGGATACAGAGAGCTAGATTTGGAGTCAGAAGATTTGGGTTCTAGTCCCAGCTCCATCATGTACTAGCTGTGTGGTCTTAGGCTGGTCCCTTAAACCCCCCTGTGCCTCACTTTACTTGTGTATAAGATAGAAATAAGAACCAACACACTATCAGCTTCTCAGGGTTGTGAAAAACTCGACATATCAACAACCTATGATTTCCTTGACCTGGGATTCCTTCCACCAACACCAAGTGTAGCCCATCTATGACTCAGTGGGTAAGTCTGAGGTATCTGTCAAATGAATTGCCCAGGGTCACATAACAAATAAATCTCAGAGGTGGGCCACGATCCCATGTTCTGCTGACTCCAGGTCTAGCATGCTAGGCTGTGCACCAGCTGCTTCTCTGTTGTGAGGAAAGTGCTTTGCAAACCTTAAGTCATATGTAAGTGTGAGTTATTTTTTATATATGTATGCATATATACAACATATGATGCATATGATGATATATTTCACTGGACCTATGGTTTTATCATTGTAAATTATAATCTGAGGGAGCTACCAGGGCACTGAGAGATGAAGTAATTTGTTCAGGGTCACACAGCCACTATGTGTCCCAGGTAGTTCTTGATCTCAGCTCTCTCTGATTATCAGGTCCACCCTCTGATCACTCCATCGAGAATTTTTCTCTTTCTCCTCCCCCTAATTCTTTTTCTTCCTCCTCCTCCTCCTCTTTATTATCATATCCTGTTCCAACATAGGCTGCCTTTTGAAATTAAATCATCTAATTGGGAAAGTGTCATGTAACTGGCAATTCATTTTGTACTATGTCTATCATTGTGGTACAGCCAGCAGGTACTTAATGAAGACTTTAATGAAAAATCTGGGTCAAGTCCCACCTCTGACACTTTGTTGTGTAACCTGGAGCAAGTTCCTTCACCTTTCTGAGCCTTAGTTCCCTCATTCCTAAAAAGGTGATGGTGATACTAGTACTACTTACTGGGAAGTACTACTAAAACTGGGAAGAAAATGTTTAGGCCTATAAAAATGTGAGCTGTTAGGATGCAATGATATGCCATGCTTTAGTTCTCATTTTTAAAACTCTTATTTAAAAATTTGTGATCCTAAGGTTGCAATGCAGGTTAATTATTATCTGAGCAGATATATCATTTCTTACTCTTAATGGTTTATTTCCTTCAGAGCAATTAGAATTTATCTGTTTTGTTGTTCAATGGTTTCCTTCCTTCCTTCCTTCCTTCCTTCCTTCCTTCCTTCCTTCCTTCCTTCCTTCCTTCCTTCCTTCCTTCCTTCCTTCCTTCCTTTCTTCCTTCCTTCTCAAATGTGCAAACGGCTGGGCAGGGACTGAAACCTCAGTGCTTTCCTCCAACCAATTTCTCTTGCTTTTCCAGAGAGATGGTAGGCAGCTAAAGCACTCTTTAATTTGTTTTCTCAAGAGCCTGCTCCCTCCCCCAACTAGAAAAGAAGACATCCATTTTCTAATGGGCTCCCAGCTGTCTCCAGCCGCCGGAAAGGCATCCCCAGAGCAGTGGGTGTGAAATGGCTAGTTAATTCCAGGCCTTCCTGCCTTGAAGTGTCCCTGGGATTGGGGGCTTCACTTCATTCCCTTCACACCTGGCCTACTTGGGGGAAGGCAGTCCAGCAGAGCTTTTGAGAAACAGCCAGGTTGGTGGGAGGTGAGCAGACAAATGCCCAAGTATTGTCCTCCTTTTTCTTTTTCCTTAAATCTGATTGCTTTGCACCCCCACCTCCACACACTCCCCTCCACACCCCGTGTCACCCCCACCCTCTCCACAGACAGTTTGGTCCTGGTTTTCCCCCTTCTTTCATTACCCAATGCTGCAATGCTTTCTACTGGAAGGAGACATCTCTATGTTTGTTAAATTTCATGTGCTAGCTGTAATTTAACCAGACCTCTAAGAGGGAGGCAAAAACAGATACTATGCATGGATGTGTGCCTAGAAAATTTCATATATTATTTTTTGTATATAACATATTGATAATGCAGCAAACCTTAGGCGGAAGAAAATTGTGGAGCTAACTGAAGTTGCTAGTGACCGTCCCTAATTGCCCCTTTCTGCATCCTTAGCCCCCTGAGGCTGCCACCTCCTGCTCTCGTGCTGCCCCCACCCAGCTTTCAGGAAAGACTTTGATAAACTCATTCACTGGTGTGTGTAAATGACTGTGGAGTCTTCCTGTGTTACCCCTCCCAGGGGTATTTGCATTTTAAAACCTTTAGCCAAAGGGATTCTCCAATTCTGGAATTGGAGACTTCGTGGAGCTGGGTGGAAGGAAGTGTGTGGGAGAGAGGAGAGCTTGCATCTCTGGAATGGCCCCACATGGGCTAAGCAGTCCCCTGCCTACTTTTGCAGCTGGTCCTGCTTCTGTATCACGTAAACTCCATTAAAGCCAGGACCACGTCCCAGTTCTGATACACCGTGACTATTTAGGAAATGAGAAATCCTTACAATGATGTAAATTTCAAAAGTAGAATTTTTATTGTTTTATTTTTTGTCGATTTTTATTGTTAGTATTACCTTTAGTTCAGTTGGAAGGACAAGGACAAATCATAGGAGACTCATGGGAGCATCATAGATTTTGAGCTAGAAGGTACCTCAGAATTCTCTTGTCTGATCGCTTCCTTTTACGAGACATTGCATCTCTGAGCCTGGGCATTTTCTCTGGCTGTCCCCTGTGCTTGAAACTCTCTCCCTCCTCATCTCTGCCTCTGGCTTCCTTGATTTCCTTCAAGTCCCAGCTAAAATCCCAATTTCTGCTGGAAGACTTTCCCAATTTCTCTTAATTCTAGCACCTTCGCTCTGAGTTTAGCACCCATTTATCCTGTATGCCATACATCGATTGTCCTGTGTTTGTCCATAGCTATCTGCATGTTGTCTCCCATTAGACTGTTAGCTCCTTGAGAGAGAGAACCATTGCGTACCTTTCTTTGTACCCCCAGTGTTTAGCACAGTGTCTGGCACATAGTAGGAAGTTAATGAAAGTTGACTTCCTGGCTGATGGAAAATGAGCTGGAGAGCAGTGAGGTGACTTATCCAGGGTCACATAGGCAGTGAGAAGCAGAGGGGTGATGGGAAACTGCTGCTCTGACTCCCAGATCCAGTGTCCTTGCAGCTTGCCCCACTCCTACCCTGAATTGTTTATTCTTTCTGAAACCTTGACTGCCACCATTCTCCAAATCTATGGAAAAAAAGGAGAAAGGATCTGCCTGAACTTTAAGTTGCTGGGTATTACGCATACTTTAAAAGATTCTTTGTTTCATCCTTGAGTGTATTAGGATTGAAATCCTTCACAGCTGTGGTGGCCAAAAAGAACCACAACAAATGGCAATAAAGTTGGTGTAGTGCTTGTGTGCCCACAAAGAGCTGTACCTGCATTATGGCATTTGGTCCTTACTGCTACTTAGATGGCACAGCAGATGGAGTGCTGGGTCTGGGGTCAAGAAGACTTGAGTTCAAATAGGACTGCAGACACCTACTAGCAGTATGACCCTAGGCAAGTCACTTAACCTGCCTCAATGCCTTTATCTGTAAAATGGGGATAATAATAGTACCCAGCTCCCAGGTTTGCTGCAAGGATCAGCTGAGATAATATTTGTAAAGTACTTAACGTAATGCCAGATACATAGTAAGTGTTAACTTTTAGTATTAGCTATTATTATTACCCTGTGTTGTTGTTCAGTTGTATCTAACTCTTTGGGAGATTGTGAGTTTTTTTCAGCAAAGATACTAGAGTCATTTGCAGTTTCCATCTCCAGCTCATTTGACAGATGAGGAATTGAGGCAAACAGGGTGACTCACCAAGTGATTCACTCAGGATCACACAGCTAGGAAGTGTCTGAGATTAGGTTTGAATTCAAGGCTTCCTCACTCTGGCTATGCACTGCACCACCTAAATGCCCAATTGCCCTTTAAGGTAGGTGCTTTCATTAGTACCATTTCACATATAAGGAAACTGGGACTCTGAAAAGCTGCCTTACCCAAAATCATACAGTCTCATGTTAGAGATCAAATTCAAACTCAGGTCATCTTGACTCTCAGTCTAACGATCTGTTTACTGTGATAATTCATTAGCCAGTGGGCAACCTTCTGGTGGTGAGCCTGTGTGCACTCTGGCTGGTCTGTAGGCTAGAGAGGCAGGCCACCATGTTAGTCCTCTGCTCTCCTGCCAGAATTGACCTTTGAGTCCATGGTCCCCCTCACACTGGATGGGGCATCAAGAGGTCTAGAAACAGGCTGTTCTTGACTTTAAAGTCCTTTACTACCTGGCCTCAGCCTACCTTTTCAGGCTTATTACCCATAATACACCTTGGGATCCTTAATACCTGGTTAAACTTGTCTTCTTGCTGTTTCTTATATCTGACACTGCATTTCCTGTCTCCATATCTTTTTTACTAAAATAGAATGGACTCATGCCTTCCCTTTGCCTCTTCGAAACCAGTCAGTCAGTCAGTCAGGAAGCATTTATTAAGTGCAAGTGCCAGGTACAGGGCTAAGCAATGGGGAGCCAAAGAAAAGAAGAAATTTAATCCATGCCCTCAAAGAGCTCACATTCTAATGAATATATTGTAGACTCCTTAAAGACTGGAGGAAAACCTAAATGAGACCTTTTCTGATCCTGATTTCTATCAGTTGCTACTAGTTTCTCCCTTTCCCCTTCCTCCATTCACTTTTTTTTTTTAAAGCAATTGGGTTTAAGTAACTTGCTCAAGGTTACACAGCCAGTTATATCTGGGTGTGGTGCTGAGTATCTGAGCCCAGATTTGATCCAGGTCATCCTGACACTGGAGCCAGTGCTCTTACTCACTGAGCCACCTGGCCACCCCTAAGCAATTGGGGTTAAGTAAGTTGCTCAAGGTTACATGGCCAGGTGTTTCTGGGTGGGTGCTAAGTGTCTGAGCCCGGGATTCGATCTCCAGGTCATCCCAACACTGGAGCCGGTGCTCTTACTCGCTGTGCTACCTGGCCGCCCTTCCTCCATTCACTTTAAAAAATTTTTTTTCTTTTTTGGAGGGGGGGAAGGCAGGGCAATTGGGGTTAAGTGACTTGTCCGAGGTCAAGAGGCTAGTAAATGTTAAGTGTCTGAGGCCCAATTTTAACTCAGGTCCTCTAACTCCAGGGCCAGTGCTCTATTCACTGTGCTGCCTAGCCTCTCCCTCCATTCACTTTTTATGTATTTTTCATAAGTCTTAAGTTTAGGTGGTGGGACACATCAGAGTTCATCTAGTCTAGCCCTCTTATTTTTATCTCCCCATCATAGAATATAATAAGATCCTTCAAAGAAGGGGTGCTTTCACTTCTATCTTTGTATTCTCATTGCCTAGCACAGTGCCAAAGGCAGCTAGGTGGCGCCATAGTGCACAGAGCACCTGACCTGAGTTGAAATCTGGCCTCAGACACTTAGTAGCAGTGTGACCCTGGGCAAGTCACTTCACCCTCATCAGCTTCCTCAGAAGCCTTCTAATAAGGACTAGGAACCTATAAGAGAGAAAACTCCTAAGCTTACATTTCCCTTAAATCCCTTTATTTTTGCACTTACTCTCTCCTTGCCAATCTATCTTAGCCCAGCTGAGTGACCTGCATTATAGTTTTGTCTACCATTACCATAGAATCCCTAGGGCAGAGTTAGGGAACCTATGGCCTCAAGGCCACATTTGCCCTCTAGGTCCTCAAGTGGGACCCTTTGACTGAATCCAAACTTCACAAAACAAATCCCCTTAATAAAAGGATATGTTCTATAAACTTGGACTCAGTCAAAAGACCACACCCAAGGCTCTAGAAGGCCATCTATGGACTCATAGCCATAGCTTCCCCAATCCTGCCCTAGGAGAATTCATTGTTTCTAGGGGAAACCTTGGTTCAGAGACAAGTCCCAGGTCATCCTCTCAAGTTATCATTTTCCTCCAAATAAAAAAAAAAATGCCCTAAAGCCAACAAGCCAAGATTTGGGAGTAACCAGTTGGTCACTCAGCCCTAGCCCATAGCAACTTGACCAATATAACTTCCTATACCAGAAGATGAGACTGGTCAGAAAACAGATGTCAGCTTCCTGGGGATGACAGAAGCTGGTAGAGGAGATGTTGACAGGTGGGTGGGAAACTGGGGCTAGGTAGAATGACTTCATTTCCCTTTAATTATAGTTTCACAAAACCTACTTGGAAGTAGACTGAATGTGGGAGACCAGGTGAGCAGATTGAAGAACTGAATAACTTACTGGTTGGGTGGGGGGAGGTGATTAGGAGGCTATAGAGCCCCATTCTTGTTTCATTATCGGATTCGACCAGAATTTCCAAGTGGGGCTGCATTAGGGTAAAGTCAGACTCAGTCTCTTTTTTAAATCTTTCATTTTATTTTTCATCTAACAAGTATTTATTTTCTTTCACTCCCACCCCTGCCCTCCCTTGAAAAGGAAAAAAAAAGATTTTAACAAACTTGAATATTCAAGCAAAACAGATTCATTCATTGGCCAAGTCCAGTCTATATCTTGGGTCCATCATCTCTCAAATGCTGTCTCATTTTAAAAAAATATTCCTATCATTCATTCATTCTCTTATTTAGTAATAATTTATTAAGTACTTAATAGGTACTAGGCACTGTGATAGAACCAGGGATAAAAAATTCAAAACAAAAAAACAGGTCTTATCTGTAAGGAGTTTATAGTTAAGGGGGTGGGGAGTGGGTGGGGGGTGGGAGGAGAGAATGTGTACACAGAAAAGTAAATATAAAGTAATATAAGGAGGGCCTGTGTGTGTGTGTGTGTGTGTGTGTGTGTTTGTAGATGGCATGGTGGATAGAGCACTGGGCTTAGAATCAGGAAGACTCATCTTCCTGAGTTCAAATATGGCCTTAGACATTTATTAGCTGTGTGACCCTGGGCAAGTCACTTTACCCTATTTGCCTCAGTTTCCTCATCTATAAAATGATCTGGAGAAGGAAATGGCAAACCAGTCCAGTATCCTTGCCTAGAAAACCCCAAATGGGGTCACAAAGAGTCATACACGACTGGATTGCCTCAACAACAGGGGCTCTTAGGGAGAGGTGTGAAAGAGGAACAGCAGAAGGAATTTGATTTCCCTTTCCCCAGCTTTCCATCCAGAAAAGGGAAATTTGCATGGTGTAATGGAAAGGGTGTTTAAGGGAGGGAGAGTGGGAAGACCTAGATTTCAGTCTTGGTTGTGCCCCTCATTAGCTGTACGGCCTTGGGCAAGTCACTTCCCCCATTTTTCATTTTCTCATTTATATAATGAGGGGTTTGGAGATGACCTCTGACACCTTGTATTTCAGTGATTTACTCATCTCTTCCAGCCAAGTACCTGTTTTTAGTGGGCCTCTCGGGACCTATAGGTCAGACTGGGCAAACACTCTCTATTGAGGCCTCAGGGAAGAGGAAAGTGATCAAGTTTAGATTGCTTCTGGGTAGGGAAGCAGCAGCCAGCCTTCCTCTCAGAACCCATTCAAAGCAGTTTTAAATCGGATTAGCATTTCAACAAACACTTCTAGGTTTACTCTCCTCCTAGGGAATCAAAGGGCCAAGGAAGAGCCTCAGCTGTTTGCTTTTCCTTTATGTAGAAACTTGGGTTGTGGCTGTGGCCATCTCTGGCCAACATCTCTCTCTCCCATCTCCTCTCTCCAACTTAGAACTTTTCTCACATTACCCTGCTGAGTATTAAAGAACTTCAGAGCTGGGGGAGCCATTAGAGATCTGGGAGCCCCCATCTGACAGAAAGGGGCCAGTCTCAAGGTCACACATGTGTCACTGCGTGGCCCAACAAGGAGCCCAGGTCTCTTCCTGCTGCTACCATGCGACCTCCCCATTGCTGTTTTCTTGGGGCAGAAGAAAGGTGACATCGCAGCTGCTTCTCAGAAGGTCAAGGCATTAAACACAGGAACCTGACTGCAAGTCTCATTTCTGCTCTTGTCCCTTAGCTCTGCTGCTTTGGTCACTAATGCATTTGTGAAAGGGAGGAATACTTTATCATGTGAAATAAAGGAGGCACCCGGGTGGAAAGTGGAAAGAAGGATGTGACTCTGGAAGTGAAGACCTAGGTTTCAATCCAGGCTCTGATATTTACCATCTGTGTGACTGGGCAAGTCCCTTCCTCTCTTTTGCTCTCAGTTTCCTTATCTACAAAATGAGGGGGTGGTTAGTATTCTTCATCATTGGCCCTCTAGAATCATGTTTGGTCATTGGATTGATGAGAGTTCTTAAGTCTAGCAAAGTTGTTTTGCCTCTATAATGTTGTTATTGTGTAAATGGTTCTGCTCACTTCACTCTGCATCGGTTTGTATCAAACTTCTCAAGTTTCTCTGAAACCATCCCCTTTTGTCATTTCTTTTGGCAATGACAGAAGTGATGGATTGAAGATGCAGACATTTGAGTGCATGGCTAATGTGGGAATTTGTTTTTCTGTACTAGGCATAATAACATTTTGTTTTTATTTTTTCCCAATTGGTGAGGGGAGGTGGGAGGGAAAGAAAATAAATATCTATTCATGAAAAAAATATTTTTTTTAAATGAGGGGATTGAACTAGATGACTGAATGACCAATTACTGAGTTCTCTTCCAGCCTTAGATCTACAAACCCTGAATGCTTAAATATATCTTGCCTCTTTTTTAAAGGGCAGGTAAATAGAACTGTCTTCCTTTCCCTAATGGTAGAGAAAACAAAGAAGATGGGAAGTCTTTGCTCAGTGTTGCAGAGGTAGATGGTCTGGGTGGGTGGCTACTGGAACCAGGCATACAGAAGTATAAAGGAGACATTTTTCTCCATCTTTTCTGCTGACATTTCCCAGTCATTTCAGCGAGATGTTTTCTGTGCATTTAACCTCATAATTTTTGCTCACAACAAAATAATAGCCCAAGACTTTTCTCACTACTTAATTGAAAAAGATGGGCTAGAAAAAGATGGAAAAGATGGGAGAAATAAGGTTTGAACTAAGCCAGTTCTGCTAGTTGCCCTTCTTATAAAAATACTATTCTTCAGGCCCCAGAACTGAATCAGTTACAATTTGTTGTTTGCTACCTTGAAAATAGGATTGTAGATTGAGAAGTGAGAGGTCATATAATCCAACCCTCTCATTTTACAGATGAGGAAACTGAGTCTTAGGGAAGGAATCTCTTCTGTTCAAATAGATTGGAGTCTCTCATCAAACTTAAGTACAGAAAGCACCAAAGTGACCAAGAGGGACATGAGGCATAAATTCAAAACCAAAAGTTTATGTTTTGGGCAATTATAATTATACAAGTATGACTCAAACCTATCCAGTTCATTTTCTTGGATGATGCAGGATGACTGTAATTGTCACCATCACTTACTGAGCCAGGCTTGAGTAGGTGGCCTCAATTCCCTTAGAGTGTCCAACAGTTGGAATATTAGGCAGGAATGAGGCAATCTCTAGATTTGGCCTTCTCCATTCCTATGAGTAGAGGTCTCCTTTGGCCTGAGACAGTATTTTCCTAAACCTCCAAAGAGTTTCAAGATGTATTTTCTTTTCACTATATCTCTGAAGCCAGATTTCCCAATATGGACCTTCAGCTGGTACCAACCATCCAATTACAACTGGTAGGTGGGCCCTTCATGGATCCTGATTTCCTAACTCTTCATTGAGTCTATCTTCCAGGTCACCAGGGAATCTAATTCTCCTATGGACAACAGGTGGTGGCCCATCTTTGTCTGGAGCTATTTTATAGGCTGGTAGTTTTTCAACTACAGTAGCACCAATGCAATATTTACAGCACCCACGATCACAATAAAGACTAACTATAAATATTGCATGATGTCTGATTGCAAAATATACCAAACTTTCCACATAGAGGGCAGAACTGAAACATTTATTTTGACACTAGAAAACCCAATCCCAAAATCAGTAAGCTGATTCTATCATAATACCAAAGATATTAAGAAGTCATACTAATACTGAGAGCCACAGCATCCTTTAGCCTTCCCACAAACCAATTTTAGATCAATATCTACTCATGAACCTCTCTATCTCCTTGCCTCAACCTCCTTACTCTCTCCCACTGTCTCTCTGGTTCTGACTCCCAGCTTCCTGTGGGCTCTGCTTCCCTTCAGCAAACTCCTCTCACCACAGGCTCCATGTGACTACATTCAGTCTATTAGGGGGCAGAGTTTATCTTCACAGCAGGGAAGCTTCCTGTGAGCTCTGCTCTACCCTTCAGCAATTTCCGTCTATCACAGGCTCCATGTTATTATATCCAGCCTATTAGGGGACAGAATTTACTTTCAAAGCAGGGAAAGTCTTCAAATTCCCCCCTAGGCCTTTTAAGGGGCAGGGAAGATCTTCAAATTCCCATTCCCATTACAACTACTTGATGTGGGATGGCCCTCCCCTGGTCAGTTATCTTGCTATCTTTTATTTTCTTTGGATATTAAGGGGTTCCTGTCTAAGATGGTTGCCTGAATAGAGGCAGGCAGTCCACCTTCCATACAGCTCCTCTAAAAAGAACCTACAAATTATACTAGACAAATAATGAATGATAAACTATAGTTAAGAGCTTCTTCCACCCCATAATTTCATTAAAAGTCAATCGAAAGTCCATGGACCATAGGAAAGAATATTTCCAGCATAGCTATCACTAGTACAGATTAAGTATGCTTGCAGTTTCCCAGTAAGACCAGATATAGGCTATAGAGCTCTATGTCTGAAGGTAGCAAAATCAAAGGGCTCACACAAGAAAGTCCTAGTGTGCTAAGGGACCCACAGAATGGGAGCTACTGAGAATGGCTGTGGTCAGTGCAGGCAAGGCAGCACCTAGACCAGAACACCCTAGGGTCTGGGGTCCCTGGCATTCTGTTCTGCAATAATACAGAGGACACTGAAAATCCGGCATGCTGAAGTTTAAAGATCAGGGGGACTTAATCCTAGGAGGTAGAGGTTAGTATGAGAACCCTGGAGACACAGGGTGAGGCTGAGCAGGGCTATCACAAACAAAATGACAGGGGGCAGACCCTGGCCCTGGAACAGAGTTCTCCAGCTGTCCTAAAGCTTAAGAGAAATGAAAGCCAAAGAAGACAGTGATAGACATAAAAAAATCATAGAGATCCCCAAAAGGAGAGAACTCCATAATAACTGCAAACAAAAATGCAAAGGAAAAGAAATGGATTTTCCACAAGGATTGTATAAACACCTAGAAGCAATGAAGCAAGAGGTTTAAAAAAATCAAATAAATTTCTGGAGAAAAGAATATGAAGGAGAAAAAAATAGCTTAGAACAGAAAGTAGTAACTCTTATCCAAGTAACAGAACTTTTGAAACTTAGAATAGACAAACAAATCAATGATTTTATGAGATAGCAAGAAATATTAAAATAAAATAAAAAATTTAAAATAGAAGAATATATGTTATCTGATATAAAAAATAACCTAGAAAACAGATCAAGGAGAAATGATTTAAGAATTATAGGATTTCTTGTAAATCATAATTTTTAAAAATCCTAGGTACTATATTCCAAGAAATTATAGACAAAAAAATTCCCAGGTCTGTTAGAACCAGAAGGTAAAGTGAAGTTATAAAGAATCCACTGGTCATTTCTTGAAACAAATCCCAAATGAAAAAGTCCCAGGGCTGTCATAGCCAAAATCCAGAATTCACACTGTGTGTGTGTGTGCATGTATACTGAGAATACAAATACAATCAGAAAGAAATACCCTGCTGTCAAGATGCTTGTTTCTACGGGAGAAAACTATGTAAAAGGAAGATGAGAAGTAAAGGGGAAGAGCACCCCAAGCCCAAGCATGGTAATGCACATCAGGAGGAAAGAAAACCTAGGGAAGAATGAAGATATGACTGGCCTGGACATCTACCTTAAAATGGGAGTTTCTGGAAAGAATTAGCCAATTAGAGGGAAAGGTTACAGAGGTGTGTGAGAAATCCAGGGATGTGTATATATGTGTGGACATACACACACACACACACACACACACACACATATATATATATACATATATATATATATTCATTCTAAATAGCAAGAAAAGAGTTCAAGTACCAAGGAACCACACTCAGGATCATATAGTCCATCAATCAGGTCCTGTGCCAAGTGCTGGGGAAATAACCCACAGAAGGAAAGCAGTAGAATTAAGAGAGGTTTGGAAAGGCTTCCTGTAGAAGGGAGGATTTTAGGTGGGACTTAAAGAAAGCCAGGGAAGTCAGTAGTTGGAGATGGGGAGAGAAAGCATTCCAGGCATGGAGGATAGTCATAGTCAAAAAAATGCCCAGAGCTGAGAGATAGAGTGTATTCTTAGTGGAACAGCAAAGAGGCCAGTGTTGCTAGATCAAAAAGTATGTGGTGGGAGTAAGGTATAAGAAGACTGGAAAGGTAGGAGGAAGCTAGATTATAAAAGACTTTGGATACCAAACAGAGCATTTTATATTTGGTCCTGGAGGGGATTGAGAGCCACTGGAATTTACTGAGTGTTCGTGAAATGATCAGACCTGCCCTTTAAGAAAATCAGTTTAGGGGTGGCCAGGTAGCACAGCAAGTAAGAGCACTGGCTCCAGTGTCAGGATGACCTGGAGATGGAATCCTGGGCTCAGACACTTAGCACCCACCCAGAAACACCTGGCCGTGTAACCTTGAGCAAGTTACTTAACCCTGATTGCTTATAAAAAAAAAAAAAAGAAAATCACTTTAGTAAAGGGAATAAATGTTCACATAGCACCTACAATGTGCCAGGTACTATCCTAAGCATTTTACAAATATTATCTTGTTTCATCCTCACAGCAATACTGCATGATAGGTGCTATTATTGTTCCAATTTTACAGTTGTGGAAATTGAGGCAAATGGGTTAAGTGACTTGTCCAGTAAGTGTCTAAGGCTAGGTTTAAACTCAGGTTTTCTTGACTGCAAGGTCTAGCCAGGGGTGGGGAACCTGTTAGGTCCTCAAGTGTAGCCTGAACCCAAACTTCATGGAACAAGTATCTAAGGATCCCATATGTGGCCTCAAGGCCACGGGTTCTAGGCTCTGTCCACCTAGCTGTCTCTTTAGTGGCTGAATGGAGGATGGGTTGGAGTGGGGAGACACGAGTCAGGTAGACCCACCACTAGGCTACTGCTATAGTCTAGGTGTGAGGTGACGAGGGTCTGCACCACAGTGGTGGCTGTGTCAGAAGACAGAAGGGAGTGTGTTAGAGAGATGCTGCAAAGGTGAGATCAGCAGTTCTTGGTAACAGCTCGGATATGGAGGGTGAGAGATAATAAGAAATCCCAGATGATTTGTAGGTTGTGAGCCTGAGGGCCTGGGAGGGTGGTATTACCCTTGACAGGGTAGAAGAGGCAGAGAAGGCAGCTGATGAGTGAGAGGTATGAAAGTCATTGAAAATTTGTCCCTGAAAGATGGAAAGAAAATTGAACAACAAGAAATCTAGTTTAAAAAGGCTAAGCATATTATAGGGAAGGTAGATAGGAAATATAAGGAAATAACCCAGAAATTGATCATTAAGGTAAGGATGTGCTGGTAAATGTTTAACAATCAGCTCTCCAGGAAAAAATGTACCCAGCACACACTTGTACGTTAATTTGCATTATTAACATTTTCCCATCACTTTCTTGTTCAGTTGCATTCAACTGTGTTGTTCAATTGTTGTTCAATTGTGTCCAGCTCTTTTGACCCTGTGGATTATAACATTTCAATACTGTTCATAGGGTTTTCCTGGCAAAGATACTGGAGTGGTTTTCCATTTCCTTCTCCGGTGGATTAAGGCAAACACAGGTTAAATTACTTGCTCAGGGTCACACTGCTAATAAGTATCTGAGGCCAGATTTGAACACAGGGCTTCCTGACACCAGGCCCAGCACTCTATCTATTGAGACATCTAGCTACCTCCTAAATAATCAACAGAACCATAAATGAAACCCTGATTTGTAGTGGTTGCCTATTTTCAAGGTGTTAATGCTCATAGTTAAAATTTAATAATTGCTTTAGGGCCCACACCACCATTGAAAGGGAACTTAAAACCCACAGAGGAGTGAACTGAGTTGACCAAGTCTCTTTGCCAGGGACTTGGATAGATGATCAGGTCAGGCTGATGGACCAGAACCTATAGTGTCTGAATGTTACTGAAGAAAAGAATTCTCAGAAAGAAAACTTATTAAGAAGAGATAAAGCTACTAACTCAGGAAGGTCGAGACCCGTATGGAATTTGCTGAGAGATCAGTAACCAAGCTGACAAAGGAAATTGATGACTTGGAAGGTGACTCCTGTGCCCCAAAACTGAAGCATGAGGCCTAAATTAGCAAGGAAATGGCCAATGCCCTCAATGACATGACCTCTAAATAAATTCTTCCCATTTCTTCTGCTCCATTCTGGATTTACCCCCTCTAGCTTGAGGAAACCATCTTCCTCTCCACCCCCCACCCCCTTGTTCTATGTTCTTTCTGGATTCTATTCCCTTTGGCCCGACTGGCCTCTTGGCACTGGATGGGAGGATCACAGAGCGATTTATGTCTTCAATCCCACTTTTCCTACCCTAAATGAAAATGTTTCCGAACTGCAGTAAATATTCAAACAAACAGTTCCAGCTTCTTTTGGTGTGATTTGTTTGTTGCTACCTCCGGCCTCTGGATCTAAGCCTTCTTGTCTGTGAACAGTGGCCCAGCAGCACCAGTCCTGACCTGGCCTGGTTCTAAAAGGTCAGCCCCTAATTGAATCTCAGTGGCCCACACCCAGGGGTTTACCTGGAGCTGTTTAAGGCCTCTTTGTTGCCTTAACCTACTCTCTGTCCTCCAGGATTGCATTTGGGGCAACTGGGGGCTATTCCTACTCTTCACACAGCTGAAGGTGTACTAATAATAAAAATAATAGTAGCTAACATTTATCTAGCACTTACTGTGCTGGGCACTGTGCTAAGCACTTTACAATGATCTCATTTGATCCTTACAACAACTCTGGGAGGTAGTGGGCATTATTATTCCTATTCTATAGATGAGGAAACTGAGGGTGACTTGTTCAGGGTCACGGAGCTAGAAAATGTCTGAGGCTGAATTTGAACTCAGGTTTTCCTAACTCCAGACCCAGGGCTCTATATAATCTGCCTGCAAAATAACATGATAACACATTGAGTCCCCCTGGGTACCTGAGTTAGTCTTATGTGGTTTGGGTACACCACAGCCACTGTATCTCTGACTATGGTCCTTTGCAGCAGCTTCACCAACCTGACTACCAATGTCAAGGTCTTCTTTCCCTCCTTCTGGGAAGGAAATTAGAACTGCATATAGTTGCCCTCAGAGGGTACCTTCTAGGTGGTGCAGTACATAGAGCACTGGGCCTGGAGTTGAGAAGACCTGAGTTCAAATCTGGCCTTGGGCACTTATTAACTATGTGACCCTGGGCAAGACATTTAACCCTGCTTGCCTCAGTTTCCTCATCTGTAACTGAGCTGGAGAAGGAAATGGCAAACCATTTCAGTATCTTTGCTAAGAAAACCCCAAATGGGGTCACAAAGAATCAGAAATGACTCAACAGCAACAAAAGCATGCACAGCACACTATAAAATTCCTTCAGTTTCCTCATGGATGCAGGCTGTGGGTACCTCCCAAAATGACAGTCCTCGATGAGAGTCTGGTCCCCTAACTTAGACGATGTTATTTCAGTAAGGTTTGTATTACAGTATCACTTTATGTTGGTAGGACTAGTCAACACCTTCAATAGGCCTTGATGGTACACTTGACAATACTGGAAGCATCAGAAGCGCAGGGGAGTGCTGTGGCTTGAATTCTTGTCACCACACCTAGGTCATGGCTCCTTTTTATTCATATTTAGGGTTTATCCATAAAATGTCAGAGCTGGAAAGGAAGTTAGATAGCATTAATCTCCTATATCTTAGAGATGGGGAAACTGAGGTGTTACTGGAACCATGTGTTTAAGGGCTCATTGAAAATAAACTTGCTTGAACTTACTAAAATCCGGTTCTCCGGATTCCAGACACTCCCTTTCTAGGCTCCAGAACCTGACTTCATTAGGACCTAAGAGCAGACTGCAGACCTGGCCTGTTGTTAATAGTCAGAGTCTATAAAGTGGGGCTAAGAAATCTTCAAAATTCAGTGGGCAGTTCAGTAGATCCAGAACCCTTCAAGAGCAAAATGTATTGATAGGAAATCAGTGTCCCTTTCAAACCTAGGACAGCTATTAACAACACTGACCCTAGTGAGTTCTTTCAAAACCTTGTGCTTGTTTAATAGGTCCAGTGTTATTTGGCAGCACATGGGCCAGAAAGCAGAATGGAAACATGCAGAGAGCCACAGACCATTCTTCTCTTTGCATGCCAGGCCCTGTTGAATGTTGGAAGAAGAAAGAATATTTTTCTGGCTTTTCAGCTATTACATCCTGTGGGGGGGAAGACTTAGAACAGATGGGGCCCTGAGAGTTGTAAGGTATTTGTTTTTTCTCCCCCTCCCCTTGGGAATGTTTAAATTTTTTTCCATAGTGAAGATTATTCTCTAAAAAATGAGAAACCCTGCTAAAAATGCATGGGGTGAGAAGATACCAAAGGGTTACAAGTCCAGAGTTAACCCTTTCACATTCAGAAGGACTTTATTTTGTAGGTCCAGTGATAATTTATTAGCCATGCCAGTTTGGGCCCTGCTTCCACTCAGGAGGCTCTGTGTTCAAGGGAGAAACAGAAAAGGACAGGTAGGTTACAGAAAAGTTGCAAGTTTGTAGGTCTGGACCAAATAAAAAGGGTCAGAGGGAATGCATATGTGAAATGTCTGCTGTTGTATTTGAGGAGGCAGAGACTGCGTCGTTAGAAGATTTTTAGCCCAGGACTTTTCAAAGGCAGAATTTCTGCTGCTGGTATTGCTGTAGCACATTGGCTACAAAAATCCAACCAAGTATAATGGGCCTGATGATTCATAGCGGCACACAATATATTTTCTTAACTTAAAAAAAAAGCTCTCTAATGAGGTGTTGTCTCAAACGGGAGCCTTCCCCCCTGCCGCAAGGTTATCATTGTCCTCCTGACTCCTTAAGCCCTGCTTCAGAACATGGGTTCATTTTGCACAAGGGATCTCAGAAAAGGGTATCCTCTCTCCCAGGAATGGGATGTGGGTCTGGGAATGCAGCTGGACAGTAGGCAGCGTTGATGAACAGCTTTCACCATCCTGTGAAGCTTTAGGTTCTCAGAACAGAATAGTGACTGATTAGACTACAAGAGGCCTTCTGATCTTACGGATTATCTGGCTTCTTTTTTCTTGCTGGTTTCTGTTTTAGATTTTTTCAATCTGCTTTATCTTTCTTAAGGAATCTCAGTGTTCCCAGGTTTGACTGACTGGGAGAGATCAAGGTGGGAGCCAGAGGGGAACCTGCTCCTTCAGACTTGGATAAATAATAGGATCCTACTTGATCTGTTTGAGTTACTCTGACTAGTAACTGCTCATTGTTTCTCTGAAGCAGAGATTCAACAAGTGTTTGTGTGTGTGTGTGTGTGTGTGTGTGTGTGTGTGTGTGTGTGTATGTATTGATGAACAGTAACTTTACAGAGAAGCTCCAGCAGCTTCTTGGGGAAATCAGAGACAACTATTTGGGAACAGACCTGGATGTTTCTATTAAGGTGGAAAGACCTACTTTTTCTTCTTTTTTTTTTTAAATAATGCTACTCATCTTGCAGTGGTAGATATACTAATAATAGAGATAAAGCTTTTGATTATTTGAGACTACAAGATATTTCTAGCTAACTCTTATCTATCATAGAGTTTCTCCATTTGACTTTTTACTCCTTATCTCTGAAACTAGCCTTATAATTCAGTACTGAATAATAGGGGGCAGCTGGGTGGTACAGTGGATAGAATGCTGGGTCTGAAGTCAAGAAGACTCATCTTCCTGAGTTCAAATATGACCTCAGACACTTACTACCTGTCACTTCACCCTGTTTGCCTCAGTTTCCTTCTTTGTAAAATGAGCCAGAGAAGAAAATGGCAAATCAATCTAGTATCTTCACCAAAAAAAGTCAGGAAATGACTCAACAACAACTGAATAATAGGAGCAGTAAGAGGCAGCATAGTATGGGAATGAAGATGTGTTTGCTCTCAGAGTCAGGAAGACCTGTGTTCAAGTCCTGTCTTTGGCACACACTGTCTGTGTGACTCCATTAGACAGCATCAGAGTTAATGTAGAAGACAGAGTGCAGAAGCTATATATATCCAGGAGAAAGAGAAGGCAATCTCAGAGGGAAGGACCTACCATTAAAGTAGATTGGGAAAGGCCTCTTGTAGCAAGTGGAATCTTTGTTGGAGTTTGAAGGCAGTCTCGAGATCCCTGGTAATTCCAGGAGGAGGAGAGCAGTGGCTGAATGGCATATTGACAATTCAATCATATTCAAGTAAGTATTTATCAAGCACCTCCTATGTACAGGGCAGGACCACATCAAAAACAACCTTAGTATCACAGATTTAGAGCTGGTAGGAACTTTATTAATCACTGAGTCGTATCACCTCATTTTCTAGATGAGGAAAACGAGATGAAGTTAACTTGTCTGTGGTTACACAGTTAGCAAACAGCTGAGCAGGATTTCAACAGAAGTCTTCTGCCTCCGATTCATGCTCTTTCCTTAGTACTGCTCTGCCTCTTTCTGTCTGTACTTAACTGATAGCCAGCATCAAATTCAGGTAGGGGACCTTTAAGTCATTTTCTGTTCCTTTGTCTGGAATGGTCCAGGTAAGTTCCTGCCTGAAGGTGGAGGATTGGTTGGATGGCCTCTAGATGGCCCATGAAGTCCATGACTGCCAACATTCTAGACCCATTTGCTTCACAGCCTCTTTGTTGTGTGTAGAGTTTTCAATTTAGTGACATTTATCTGGCCCACTAAAGAGCAGGGTACACCTTGTAGACAAAAGGAAGTCTGGTGTAATTTTCCTGTATGTTAAAAAAAAGACAAGAGGGCAGCATCATTGGTGGGGATCCATAACCTTTAACTTCAAAGTATGTCACTAAAATGTCAAGCATCTCTGAGACGGAAAAGTCTTTTAAGATCTGCTTGTTATAGAGATATAACTCTACTTGAGTTAGGGCATCCATCACATGACCAGTGGGATTTGTATGTGTGTGTATTAAAGTTTCTAGGTCCTTCTGGTTCAGCCTTTTGGGAACCCCAAGAGAGAAAAGCACATTTTTACTGGGGTGATGGACATTTTTATTTCTGGGGATGGGGCAGTAGGGCTTTGATAAAAAAAAAAAAAGCACATAAATGAATACCACTCCTTGTCCTGAATAAACTCATAAATACATGTAAAGTCACAGCTGGAAAAGGCCTTAGAGATCAGTTGGACTAACTAATTTTCCTGATAAGGGAATTGATATATAGAGGGGTGGGTGAATGGACAAACTGCAGGTCACACAGGTAGTAAGCAATAGATATGCCATTCAGCTATAGAACTATTATTAGACCCTAGGTCACCTAACACCTGGTCCCCCTCTTCTCCCCTCCTCTTCCCACATTTTATTTCATTTATAACTCCTCTGTCATTTACATCAGGCTTCCATAATGGCCATACAGGATTACTGAGGCTAAATGATAGGTGTCTACAGCCATCCGGTCTCATGGGCCCTTTGCCACAAGGGGAAAGCTGTTTAAAAGCTGTATTGCAGGTCTTTCCAGAATGACTAGTTTTTCTGAAAACACCTGCTTCCCACTCCCAGCAATCAGAGTTGCATTTTCGAGTGTGCTCATGTCTTTCAGAACTGGATGCTGTTTTAGAATCATAGATTTAGAGCTGGAAAGGGCCTTCAGGGTCATCTAGACCACCTGTCACATTTTATAGATGAGGAAACTGAGGCCCATAGAGAGGAAGTTATTTGTCCAAGGTATGAGGGAGATGGAACCAAAGGGACCATCTTCTGGAGATGTTAAACTCAGGTCTTTCCATCCTAATAGGGGCCTATGAGCACATCTCTTCCACTGAATTTGGTGGATGGGAACCAAGGGGAGACTTGTGTCGATCTCTTGTTTTTTTCCACAGGAGGTTTACCCTTCTCATTTCAGTAGCAATATGTATACCTCTGTAAACAAACCTCTGTCTTTGAGGCAGTGAATTTTTATTTAAATATAATTCTTAATTCTCTCCTCCCACTTTTCCATTATGGAATGAAGTTTGAGGGAGTCTCTAGGAATTGCTAGAATCATAGACTTAGAGTTGGAAGGGACCTTAGAGACTATTGAGACTAGTGCCCTCATTTTATAGGTGAGGAAAATGAGGGCAAGGAAGTAAAGTGACTTGGTCAGGGTCATATAGCTATTAAAAATCTAAGGCAGTATTCAAACCCAAGTCTTTCTGTCTGGCATAGTGGATAGAGTACTGGGCCTGGAGCCAGAAAGCGCTGTGTAAGTCATTAGACACTTTCTAGCTGTGTGACCCCGGGCAAGTCACTTAACCTCTGTCCACCTCAGTTTTTACAACCATAATATGAGAATAATAATAGTGCCTAATCCCCAGGGTTGTTGTGAGGATCAAATAAGATTAATATTTACAAAGCTCTTAGAATAGTGTCTGACACAGATAGCTGGTTAAGAAATCTTTCCTTCCTTCCTTCCTTCCTTCCTTCCTTCCTTCCTTCCTTCCTTCCTTCCTTCCTTCCT
>NW_027186372.1:42893546-42904396 GCF_028583685.1 Petaurus breviceps papuanus | reverse complement strand
CCTTCCTTCCTTCCTTCCTTCCTTCCTTCCTTCCTTCCTTCCTTCCTTCCTTCCTTCCTTCCTCCCTCCCTTCCTTATCCACATCAGATTGCTCAGTTTATTTCTCATGATTGACAAAGACACAGTAGTCTACTCCTCAACAGTCTCTGAATTCCTCTGTTTCTCTTGACTTATTGGCAAAATTGGGTTCACATTGGCACATCCAATATCATATTTCTTTCTGCCATTCTTCCATAGAGGCAACAGGTAGATTCATCTTTGTGACTTTATTCTATGTACACGGATGGATATCTTAACCTGCACTGCTCTTTCTTTTTCTCTCTGGCCCTAGAGAAGTAGGCAACATGGTATAGAGGCAAAAGAATAAAGAGTAGAACTCAAGAAACCCTGATTCGAGTCCCCATGTAGCTTCTAAACTGCTGGATGACCTTGGGCCAGTTACTTAATTCTCTTGAGTAAAATGAGAGGGTTGGATTAGATGCTTTTGAAAAGCCTTCCCAACTCTTTGATAGTTTCTGTGATGCCTCCTCCATTCCCATCCCTGATGAGCATCTCCAACATTCTTCTCCATTAATAATAGTAGTAATATAGCAGAGCAATAAGAGACTATGGTTTGGAGTCAGTCAAATCCTGCTTGCGACACATTAACTGTATGACTAAGGGCAAAGTCACCTGACCTCTCAATGACTTTAGGCAATTCTAAGACCATAAGTCATAGATGAGTTGCTGATATATATATATATATATATCACACACACATATATATACATATGTTACATATATATACATACATATATACACACATATATATATATGTACATATATATATTAGTGGATAGAATTTCTACACTAGGACTTCTGCAAATCAATAAAATCGCAGGTCTGGACAAAAAAAAGAAAGAAAAGTTGAAATTACATAGTAATTTGTGGTTTAAAGGGTATTTTACATTCATTATTTCCTTTGATCTTCAGAACACCCCTATGAGGTAGATGCTACTGGTACTATCTCCATTTACAGAAGATGAAACTGAAATTTATTGAAATTAAGTGATTTCTTCAGTGTCACCTAGCAAGCAAGTGTCTGACATGGCAAGATGTGAACCCAGGTCTTTCTGATGCTATAACTGGTACTATCCACTTATTCCACGTTACCTCTCCAGTTGTGTTTGTCTTTCATTCTTGAAGAGGACCATGACCTCAGGGACATGATGACATGACTTGCAGTTGACTTGGATTTGAGAGAGGCAGGGCTGTGCAAGGTCACCAGCCTCACTGTCTCCTCCAGAGCCATCAGGGTCCAGTGGCCAGATATTCCCAGGGTGACTAGAGACCTCTAAAGTATCCTTTATAAGGATATGTGTTCGTGCCATTTTGATGGAAAGTCCTGGAGTTGAGGGAAGGGGTCTGTTTAGTTCTCTTAATATGGTGTTTAAATTGGTGCTTAAATATTTCTGACAGTGAAAACTGTGTTTGAGAACACACACACAGAGGCACACAGCATACATATATATGGTATACAAATACACACGCACATACATACACACACAAATGTACACAATGTACATGCAGCTTTCTAGAGAAGTCATTTTAAAGGTGCTGTCTCATGACATACACACTCTAAATTGGTTTCCTTTTTTAAATCACTCTTCTGAATAATCTCTGAAGCTGTCCCTGTCTTTTTTCTTCCCATTCTTTATCTCTGTCTCATTGCTAGTGAGGAGAACCCTAATCAGAATCTGACTTCCACCATCATCTAGTCATTCAAACTGGCGCAAGATTATTGCTTGGTGCGTTGGAGTGATTGCCATCTGATAAGACTGGTGTTGATATCCCTTCTTGGTCCCTGAGGGATCACCTTGCATACCTGTGAGTAGCATCCCCTGGAGCAGGAGAGGCAGTCAGACAGACCTCCCAACAGTTCCATAATCAGCAAATGGAAAAGTGGTACTTAAAATGAATTTATTCAGGTGGGAGCCATGTAAGGCATGAAAATAAGGCTCTTGAGTTGCTACACATAAACGAGTGTAAATGAAAAGCTTTTTATTTGGTTTCCGAGCCAGACTTTGAGAAGCCAGTGTGGCCGGGCGGTCTGCAGCCAAATGTTATGGGCAGCAGGTCGGAACAGGGGCCACTTTGAACGGCAAAGAGAGAGAATCTCCCTTGTACAGCTGGAAGAGCCGAAAAGTCAAGGCGTTAGTAAACACAGAACCATGGTGTGGAGGGGCATTTTCCCAAAATGAAGGAGGAAAGAGAAAATTCCAACCTCTAGCTCCCTGTATATTCAAGAAGGAAAATGCTTACGTTAATCCATGTCAGCAACTGCTTCCTCCCGTTGTGTTGCATGTATCCCAAACAGGCTCGTGTTTTATTTTCATGTAACATAGCCGAGTGGGACTAGGGAAAGCTCTCCCAGCGGCTGCTCAGCTGGGCCCCTGCCAGGGCAGTGAGGTAGGATTTGCCTCAATGACTTTACAGTTCAGTCCAAATAAGGAGCAAGGCTGCCCAGCCCAGTGGACAAAGCAGGAGGCCCAAGCCAAAGGACTTTCATGGGGCCAAAGCAGGGCTGCCCTTTCCTTTTTTGTGGCTTGTTTGCTTTGACACTGTCCTCAAACATAAGGTCATTTTATGGCTGATGGTGGCTGGGGGGAGGAGGGTTGCCACAGTGAGGAAGTCACTTTAGGAAGGAAGGAACTAGGCCATGTAGTTCAAATATTGTTGATGGGATATTGAACAGGGGCCCATATCCTAAAGAATTTAAATAGTGCTTCTTTGTGCCCCTATTTGCTTTTCACCTTGGCCCTTTTTGTAATTGAGATGAACATATATTTGTACTTTCCTGTTATTTTTGGTAATATGTATATACTTACATATATGAAATATATCAGCTAATGGGAGTATGTATATTAATTCAAGGGGAAGTCTTATACTGCTTTTTTAGTACAGGAATCTGGAAAGAGCCCTAAACCAACAAGCAGGCATTGGTCAGAGAAGCTGAAGCTCAGAACTCTCCCCACACTTTTAGGATTTGGAACTGGAAGGGAACCTAGATTTTCTGGTCCTACCCCCTTATTTTAAGGATGATTAAACTAAGACCCAAAGAGGTGCAATTGACTTAAAAAATTCAATAAACATTTATGAAATGTCTACTCTGGAAAAGGCATTATACTAGTCCCAGGGGATACAGGAACAAAAATTATATAGTAGGTGCTTAATAAATGTTTGTGTACTTGACTATATTCCAGGCACTGTACTATGTGACAGTGGTACAAAAACAGTTACTGAAACAATTGTTATTTGCAAAAAGCTAACATTCTAATGGTAGACAGGGCACGTCCATGTATAAGTATCTACAGACTAAACATAGAGACTAATAAATACAACACTTTGAAAGTGAGGACAGAACAGCTGATGGAATTAGGAAACTCTTCATGGAGAAGGTGGTGCTTAGGTGTGAAGGAGTAGAAGGGTTCTCTGAGGCAGAGGTGATCAGGGAGTGAATGCCAGGTATGGAAGACACCCAGTGCAAAGTCATGGAGATGGGAGAGTGTGAACATCAGAGAGAAGACTAATTTGTCTGGATTGTAGAGTGTGGTAGAAAAGTGTGATGAGGCTGATAGGATTTAATGCCTTATCGTTTGTTTGACTCCGTGCTTCCCGCAAAGTATGATAAAATAGTCTGTATGTGTTTGCATATACACATATGTATGTTTGCATGGATATAGGAATATCTGATTTATTTCATGCATTAATACATTTACCTAAAGTAGGAAGCAGAGATGGACAGCGAGCTGAGCTCTCAACTGAGTAGTCAAAAGAGAGTAGCTAGGATTGCACTTGGGAAATTGTACAGCACTTTTAATAACCCCAAGCTGCTCCCTGATGCACAGACTCATCTTTGACATACATATTCACCCAGTGTTGCTATATGACTGAGAATCATAGCAATAGCACATTCTCTGGAGAACCAAAATTGTGAGTGACCCAAAGGGCAATGTGGCGACATGAAGGTGGACTGAAGCCTATGACTAGTGATAACTTGCATGCAAGCTGGGGTGTAAAAGATATCATATAGCAAATGTATGAATGGAAAAGGAAGTGAGTCTATCATGTAGGGAGAGTGAGGACAACAGATGAACAGACCCAGTGCTGTGCTAATACATGAAAAAGAAATGCTTTTGCCATGTTAGGTCATTTCTCTTTAGAAGATTTATGCAGGACAAGGACAGAATGAGAGTGTATGAATGAGTTGTAATTTGTACTACTGAAAAAAAGTATTTACATGGATAAGTTCATAGATCCATTGAAGGATGAGGTAGGGGAGTGTAATGGTAATGGGAATTTGAAGATCTTCCCTGCCCCTTAATAGGCATGTAATCACATGGAGTCAATGCGGGGGCTGGGTAAGGTAAGGAGCTTGCTGAAAGGGTAGAACAGGAAGGGTGGAGCAGTAAGGAGCAGGAGAGAGAGCCAGAACTGCTGGGAGCAAGCTTTGTGGAGGCTGAGCAGCTAGGGTGAGTGAGAGAGGGGCATTCTTGCTTAAGGGGGCCTGTTTCGTTTTGAAGCCCTGATGGAGGGAAGGCTTGGGAATGTTGGTGTTCACTGCATTGGTTATGTGTACCAACTTCTTGGTTACTATGATGAATTTGGCAACTTTCTGGTATTTGAATAAATGCTTTGGTTCTGTCCTACATGTGGATAGTCTGTTACATGTTGTGATTCACAACTACACCAGCATATTCATAGCTGCCATGGGCACTGTGAATATTGCATTGACATTATAGGGAGGGAAGGGACACTTTCTTTCTATGTGCTAATAAAGATACACATGCACTTATAATTGTCTTTATGAATACATGACCTCCTTCACATGGCTACTCCCTTCAGTTGTGTAGTTGGAAGTGTCTCCCGTGAGAATGTATCCGTGTCCTTGTCTAAACTATCCATGGGGAGCCTTAACATTGCACGGATGCCACTGGAGTTTGTGGGCAATTTGTCACTTAGCCCTCACCTTGATGTATGGCCGGTCCTGCTCCTTGTCTTTTGTTTTTTCTTTGCTTTTTTTTGGAGGGGGGAAGGTAGGGCAATTGGGGTTCCAAGGTCACAAGGCTAGTTTTTGTGTTAAGTGTCTGAGGCTGGATTTGAACTCAGGTCCTCCTGACTCCAGGGCCAGTGCTCTATTCACTACAACACCTAGCCGCCTCGTCCTTCTCCTTTTCTAATCACAATCTATCTGCTGATGCCTTCTATGCTGCTTCTCCTGGGCAAGTCTTGGTTGGTGGTATACTACAGCTGACTCAGGATCAACCTGTGCCACTCCGTTGCCCTCTTGGCAATCTGTGATGTTTATTCTTTAGCGATAGTGATTTTCCATGGGAGGACTTATAACCATCTAGTGCCACAAGAAGAATATTAATACTGAAAAGACTTTGTTTCATAGAGAAGCTTGGGTCATTAAAAAAAAAATTGTTCAGTTTCCCAAAGGCCATGCCCCCTGCTCTTCTCTTGGACCCAGTATATCGCATCTGTAGCATCTGTGAAAGATATAGATAAATAGATAGATGGACATGCATATAAAGATATATATTTATATATACACACACACATATATATAGGTATATAGATATCTCTATATCTTTCACAGACACATACCTTTCATGGACATATACACACATATATTTATATATATATACATACACGTGTATGATATTATTTATAGAATAAGTATATAGATGAGTAAATGCAAATGTATAGATATATAGCTGTGAAAAATTTATCTACATCTATGTATACAGATAGGACAATTAGGGGACATAGTAGATAGAGTGGTGGGCTTGAAATCAGGAAGACTCATCTTCCTGAGTTCAAATCTGGTCTTGGACACTTACTAGCTATGTGACCCTTAGCAAACCCTGTTTGCCTCAGTTTCCCCATCTGTCAAATGAATTGGACAAGGAAATAACAAACCACTTCAGTATCTTTGCCAAGAAAGCCCAAAATGGTCTCACAAAGATTTGTACATGACTAAAATGATTGAACAACAAAACCATATACCTATAGACAGCTCTAGATAGATAATCTCTAGATTTTTCCGTCTACCTGCATATCATAGTCTTGACAACAAGAATTCTTCTTTGTTTTTCCACTTTGTTTTTCCTAGGTTTGTAGTTGTGCAGAACTCATTTGAATGATTTTGTGGTTCCTTTAAAGAGAGTGCAGTATTCCAGGACTTGATACACTCAACATAATATCATCTGAAATATTCTGGAAAACTTCCCCTCTCTAGAGATTCCTTTTTGTGGTCTGAGCTCTGCATGCTCCGTGACAGTAGCAAACGCCTCTGATGAGCGTGTACCTCTCTGTTTGATGGCTCATTTGTTATTTCATCATGAGACTTTCAGAGCATGCCTTAAGACAGAATCCACATATATCAAGTTGGGAATCACCCATAGTGCTGACGGGTCCCTTATTCGCAGGTTGTCCTCGGGGATGCTGTATCCAGAAAGCCTCTCTCTGTCTTCTCTCCTCTGCCTCTAGTCTTCAAGACATTTGTCTGAACAGACTTCGCTCCCTCAGCCTTTATATCTCACCTTTCCCTTAGATTTTTGTTCCTTTATTTATAATTCTCCACAGGTTGTTTATTTTCATACGATCCCAGATCCAGGTCTTGTCCAGCTTCTTTCTTTAATTTTACAGTTTCTGTTCTGACTCAAGGTCAGGAGAGTTGGTCAAAAGAGAATTGTTACAGGAACTGGGGATGCTTAACCTGAATCTAACAATTAACTGGTGCTGGGCCCAAGGGGATGGGATACTGTGTGCTTACCCTCTCCACTTAGGGTCTCTGCTCCACACCCAGGCCCTTCATCTGGATGGGTTCAACCTTTGGCAGGGGGTCACCTTGAAGAGGGGTCAGATTCCTTTATCTCAGACTCTTTGGTTCATCATACCCTCACCCCTGCACCCAGAGGAAGATGTAGGTTTTGTTCATGTCTAGGGTTCCCCCAAAAAGCGGGAGTAAAAAGATACTTGATGTCCAATGTGGATCAAGTAAGAGATTGGTATTTATCTCCTTTATACAACAAAGGGGCTAAACTCACAAGTTTTTATTGATAGAAAGACAAATAGGATCCAGTAAGTTAACTTATAACTACCGTTATACTCTCTCAGGAGGGTGAATTTTAAACCTTATAAAGCCATTTGTAAGATAGCACATTGTTGCCTTTCACCTTGGTTCTGCACTGTCCTGCCAGATTCCATGTCTACTGGAAAGCCTTCAGTGAGGCCAGGGCTTGGACTCCTTCTCTCATCGATGGCCATATTCTCCAATTCTGAAACTTCCTTTGCCTCTGGTCAACTTCACCTGATGAGTCAGCGACCTTCAAGACTTCTCAAACTCACAAATGTACTCTGAGCCTGGTTGATGTTCAGTCACCTATACTCATGAAGAAACAAAACAGGAATGGCTTCTAGAGCTCTGAGATCCCATGTCAGGTTATCTGAGGCAGGGCATATGAGGAAGAGATGGAATTGCCTTTCACCCCAATTCTTACCAGGCTCTGAGGTTCTTGTTTATGCTCTGGGGATGGGAAGAGAAGAATGGCAGAAGCCCCTTTTAAAGAGTTTGATTAAAGAGTCATCAATCCTTTTTTTTTCAGTGGCTAAAAAGGGTAATGCTTTATCATCCCTTTTATTACTGAGTCATTCATGGTGGGAAGTAGACAGGGTGGCTGGTTTTTTTTTTTAATCTACAGAGAGCGCAAGCACTGAGCTAGCACACACAGTTAGCTGGAATCAGGAAAGTCAACTTTGTAAATACCCTGTTGGATGAAGAAGAAAATACTTAGAAGGATCATAATTGATGGAGTGGCTTAGTACAGAATAGAGAACTCTGAAGACATGGATCCTGTTCTGAGCTCTGCCAGTTACTAGCTGTACTGACCTTGGGTGAGTTGCTGAATTTTTCTGGTCTTCACTTTCCCCATCTGTAGTATAAGTGGGATAAACTAGATGATTCCAAAGTTCCTTCCCAGTCATGTCATGCTGCTTTAAAATATTTGAAAGAACCATCACCTGGAAGAGGGGGATCCAGGGACAAGAACTGGCATTCAGGGAGGAGTGGAAGTTTTGAGGGAGGCAGACTTCAGCTCTCCTCTCTGAATTGTCCAGTAATGGAATTGTGCTGCCTTAATAGGCAGTGAATTTCCCATCCTGGGAAGTATTTAAGCAGAAACTGGATTAATCTAACTTCTTTGGATGATTTTAAGGGGAGTCATCAAATGAGAGGTTGTACCTCTGAGGACCCTTTCAACTCTGAAGATGCTGTGTGTTTGAATGACAAGATCATGGAGTTAGATCTAGAAGGAATCTTAGAGGACATCGAGTCCAACTCTCTTGTCTTACAGAAGGGAGAAAATGAGGCAAGAAAGGTTAAGTGACTTGCCTAGAGTCACATAGCTAGTAAATGACTAAGAAAAGATTTTAATTCAGGTCTTCTTGACTCTAGATTCTTGGTCCTAGTCACTGTTCCATACTTCCTTTCACATCTCAAAACTGTACCAACCATCTAGTGCAGGGATGGAGAACATGTAGCCTTGAGGCCACATGTGGTCCTCTAGGTTCTCAAGAGCGGCCCTTTGGCTGACTCCAAACTTCACAAAACAAATTCCCTCAATAAAAGGATTTGTTCTGTAAAACTGGGACTCAGTCAAAAAGCCACACCCAAGGACCTAGAAGGCCACATGTGGTCTCAAGGCTGCAGGTTCCTCACCCTTGTTGGAGGCAAGCCTAGTAATAAGAACCAAAATGGTAGAAGTACAGAACACAGGGAAGATCCATAGTGATCTATTTCCATATGACACATTCCAGAAGGGGGTTAGCTTGCTTTCTTACCCTAAATCTCTGTGGCAGAGAAATGACTTTGAAAAAAGTCACGAACTCACCATATGACTTTGAGCAAGTCACTTCACTGCTAGGACAATTCATGTTTTACATTTCAGTTCTCATTTTGACTGTTTTCCTTCTTTTCCCCTCTCCTTCCTTCCAGTTTTATTGATGCCTTTTTTTTTTTTTTTTACAGAACAGTCATTTCTGGACATCCACCTTGGTGAGCCTTCTCTTATCACAAAGAAAAGGAGATGAACAAAGTCAGACATAGATATGACATCTGACTGTATATGCAACATTTTGTCCCCTCTGTTTCCCACCTCTTTAATAAAAGGAGGGAGGTACATTTTTTCATTTCTTCAGCTCTTCTAGGGGCCAAGATTGATCATCCAATTACAAAGCATTGTTTATTTTTAAAAATTTTTTATTTTAAATTTAATTTACTTGATTATTTTTTTGGTTTATACTATTGTAGCCACTGTGTATTTTGTTTTATGGATTTAGCTTTCTTCTATCAATTGACATGTCTTCCAAGTTTTATAGAATTCTTTATGTTCATTGTTTCTTACCATTACACTACATTATACAAAAACTTGTTCAGTCATCCCTCAATCAATGGACAATCACTTTGTTGGAACCCACTTCCCTAGGGGTTCTGAGAAAACAGAAAACCCTGACCAGAGAAGGCTGGTCAGCTTGAACAAAACTGATTTCTGGGGTTTTACAGGCAGAGTGATCCTGTTTCTTTAAAAAAAAAAAAAGAAACATGGTTGATTATATATGACCCCTGAAGTAGCTGTGCCTGAGTTTTTACAAGGTTTTGTACACAGAGCCACGGGAGTGCAGTACAGTGTTGTTTCAAGTTGACAGATTCAACCCCTCTCCTTGTAGTACATTTTTCAGAAATCCCAGATGTTTCTGCCACTCTTATTTGACCTAACAGTTGAGGGTGTGTGTGTCTATGTATGTGTGTGTGCATGCATGTGTGTGTATGTGTCCCTGCTTATGCCTCCTGAACAGTTGGGAGCAACCAAATTCCAGCTGAAGCCCTGGGCCGCCCTCGAGCCTGAGGAGTGACTCCAGAGCTCTGCAGCTGCACCTGGTTTAGTTGCCGTGGGGGCTGGGTTGAGGAGGGGGGCCAGGATGAGGGAATGACTAATTCACAGGGGTGTTGGCTGAAACAGCTGTGAGAGTTTGGTCTGCAAGTGAAAAGGCAGGAGTTTCTAAATGGCATTACCGCCCCTAACCTTATTACTTGCTGGTTCCTGTCCTCTGTTTTCCCTCGGGGCCAGGGGTCTTACAGAAAGAGGGGCCCCTCTATTCTCTCACAAGTAGCTCTTCAGGGTCTTGAGGGAAAGGGATGGAAGGAGGATTAATTTGGCTCCCCAGGGCTATGTACTTCCTTAGCCTCACTCAGCAAAAGCAGATATTGTGACCTCTGGTATTCAGGGGCAAACAGCTGACATCTCTAAACATATGGATGGACCAGACCCAGTGTGGGTCCATATGCTGTCAGGCCATGACCCCAGGTGAGGGCTAGACAGGGAACAGACTTATTAGCTATTGAGTAGCCCAGCTTTTGGAAGGGGTTCTGGGATTTAAAGTTTTTAAAATGATTGATATCTTTTGTCTTTATATCATCTTCATCTCTCAGTATATCCCTTCTCCTTCTTTCACTCAGAATTTCAAAGAATAAAAAAGAGGGAAAAAAAAAGCAGTGCAGCAAAATTAACCCTTCAGTTGAGTCCTATAGTGTATGCAATATTCTCTGCATACAAAGAAGAAAGGTTCATTCTCCTATCTTCATGTCCACTGGCTTATATAGTGTTAATTTTCTCCCTTCCCTCCTTTCCTTCCTTCCTTCCTTCCTTCCTTCCTTCCTTCCTTCCTTCCTTCCTTCCTTCCTTCCTTCCTTCCTTCCTTCTTCTTCTTCTTCTTCTTCTTCTTCTTCTTCTTCTTCTTCTTCTTCT
>NW_027186372.1:42800934-42893536 GCF_028583685.1 Petaurus breviceps papuanus | reverse complement strand
CTTCTTCTTCTTCTTCTTCTTCTTCTTCTTCTTCTTCTTCTTCTTCTCCTCCTCCTCCTCTTCCTCCTCCTTCTCTCTGTCTGTTTTCATTTCTATCTCTGTCTCTCTGAATCTGTTTCTCTGTATTTGTATCTCTGTGTCTCTCTCTGTCTTTCTCTCTCAACATTGTTGTAGTCACTGTATATATTGTTTCCCAGGATTTAAATCTGAGGTCTTTCTGTTGCTGCTACTAACTTAATAATACCAACAGTATGACCATAATGACAAGACAGGGGGACATTTTTGACATCATTGTTGCAGGACAAATCTAAAAAAAAGTTTACACAGAAACAATAAGCAAGTTCAGTGGAGGCCTATGACAACATGGCTTATGATCACTTGGCTTTGGATTTCCTGAGAGTCAGATCATGACCATTCCCCAAACAACAGCTCCATACATTAAAAATCCCATTTGATATATAAGGTTGCTAATAGTCATAACTGGAAGATTCTGTTCTATGTAGTGGATTTAAAAACAAGTATAGATACTAAGGGGCAGCAACATAAAGCCAACGTATTTATATAGACTACTAATTCCATTGTATAAAAATAGGGAGCTGCAATTTGGCACAGTGGAAAGACCATTTGTTTTTGGAGTCAAGGTCCTTAGTTCAAATCCTTAGCCTGCCTCTTACTCTTTTTGTTTATTTAAAAATTAATAGCTTAAAAAACCAGCATTACCTTTATTTCCAAGAATATCCTTCCTTCACCCCTTACTAAAGAGCCATCTGTTACTTGGGACAGGGAATTAAAAAAGAAAGAGGAAATAAGGGAAGGGGGAAACAGCCGTACAAAATGAGACAACACATCAAGGGAATCCGACCATAGATTAAAAATTCCATATATCCATAGTCCCTCCATCACTCCAAAGAAAGAATGAATTTTTGCTATCTGTTCTTTGGGGCTAAGCTTGGTCATTATCAATCAAACGATCCAATATTAAACATTTAGGGTTTTTTTTTGTGGTTCTCTTCATTTATGTTGTTGTTGTCACTGTGTACATTATTTTCCTTCGTTTACTTCATTTTGTATCACTTCATATGTCTTTCTATGATGGTCTCTAGTTTTTATATTCATTGTTTCTTATGGTGCAGCAATATTCTGTTACATTCGGGTACCACAATTTGTTTAGCCATTTCCCAACCAATGGATATTTGCTTTGTTTTCAGTTCTTTGCTACTATTAAAAGTGTTACTATATTATTCTAACATTAAGAAACTACTGCAGAGCCCAGGGGCTGGGATACTGTGCCAACTCCCTCTCCCTAAGAGGCCCTTCTCTTCTAGCCCATGAATGTGGTTGGACCAGGTTCAGGTGTAGAGAGGGGATCTAGCCTTTAATGGCAGTGGAGCTAAGCTTCCTTTTTCACACTTTTTTAGCTCGTTAAGTACCCTACCCCCACCTCCTCCAGGAAAAAAAAAAAACTGCTTCATGCTTAGGTCTGAGCTCATGTTTAGAGTTGTCATGAAGAGGGTGGCTAAAAAAGATACTTGACGTACAATATGAATCAGGTATGGGACATATATAATTTTTTCCCCTATGTATGAAACATTAAACATTAACGATTCACAGTGTGCATTGACAGAATGAGGACTCAGTAACTTAACTTATGAACTATGATATACTCTCCTAGGAGTGTGAGACTTAAACCCTATCAAAGCATAAAGAAGGACTGCTGATTATACATTTTGTGTTTCACTTTGGCTCTGCACTGTCCAAACAACAGTGCATGTCTACTGGCTAGACCTTGACTAATTCTATTCTTGTAGCTGGTACATCTTGTCAGATGAGGAAACTTACCCAGCTGCCAGCAAGCTTCCCTCAATGGATTCAGGACCTCTGGACTTCTTGAACTCACAAGATCTCCACCAAGATTGTATACATGCTCCTTGAGGTTAGTACTTGGTCACTTACACAGGAAAATTCACACAAAGCAGAAAAGGCAGGGCTAAGTATAAGGTCATTTCACTGAGTCCAGGGAACACGGACTCCTATAGTCCCATTCAACCTCCTAAATCTATGACCCAGTGCTCATGTTTTTTGGTGACAGTCCTGAAGATAATATATCTAAAAATTTGCATTCACTAGGGTATTTCCTTCTCAGGGACCATAGGGTCCTTGATTTTATTGGTGTGCCAGTTCCTTCCACTTGAGCAGATCACATCCTTTTCATACCTTAGGAGATAATCTTTATAAATTTCTGAAAATATTCATTCTCTGGTGACCAACTTTCCATTGATAAGCCTTTCTGATGTAAGTTGGCCTTGCCCTCCAGTCACAGATCTGTATTTCATCACTGGATCCATGTTTAAAGGCTTTCCAACTTACTTTTCTGGGAATATGTTGTGTCCCTCCAGTAGGATGTAAGCCCCATCAGGGTAGAAACTGTTTTATTTTTGTATTTGTATTCCTAATGCCAACACAATGCTTGGTTCATAGCTGATGCTTAATGTTGGATTGTTTGATTGGCAGGAATAACCAGGACTTTGAGAGTGCCCAGTAATTTCTATTCCATAGTAAGACTTCAAAAGAGGTGTTGAGTGGAAGATCTCAATCAAAGATCATTTTTTACCTTTTTGAAAAAAACTTATTGGTGTTAAAATCATAGTCATTTCTGGATATAGCCCCATTCTTGTTCCCCTACCCCATCATTGAATTTTGCCTTGTAACAAAGGAAAACAGTGAGGTTACCCAGTCATTACAACATCCATGTCTGCTGGTGAATAAAAAATCCTGCTTATGGAGTCAACCACTTCTCTGATCAGAGGAGGGCAGTAGGTTTTATCATCTGTTCTCTGAAATTGGTCATTATAATTATAATTATTCAAAGTTAAGTTTCCTTTTAGAATTCTTTTATATTACTGTAGTCATTCTGTATAGAATGGTACTCTGTATCAGTTCATAAAAGTTTTCCCATGTTTCTCTCATTGTTTTTTGGGGTACAATAATATCCATACACGCAAACACCACAATTTGTTCATCCATTCTTCAATTAATGAGCACTTATTTTATTTCCAATTTTATAACTACCATAAACATGTACTGTTATGAATATTTTGGAATATATATGGATATTTTCTGTCTTTAACGTCCTTGGGGGTCTTTGCCCAGCAGTAGGATCTCTGGGTCAAAGGTTATGACTAGTTTAGGCACTTTTCTGACATAATTTGAAATTGTATTTGAGAAGTTAGCCAGTGATTATTGCATTAATAAGCAGGACCAATACTGCTATAATGAACTTATTAGGGATTCATCTGAGTTATTAATTATTGTGATAATAATACTCTAATGTTTTACTGCATCTTCTTGAAATTCAAAGCTTTTTTTTTTTCAGTCCTATGATCACATTTCGTTCTCATCCCTGAGAAATAGAGAGACAGGTGATACGGAAAAACTTTGCCAATATCATGACTTACCCAAGGTCTCCCACCTACAGTACAGGGGACAGTTGTCTCCACCGTTATAAAAAAGGGGAGAGGTAATAAGTGGACTCCTACCCAGGAGAATTAACAGCGCAAGTGCTCCAGGGTTAGCTTGGATTCTAGTCAACCATCTTATTTACGTTTCAGGCAATTGCAGGACATTCTAGTGATGTTTGCTTTGATGTTTTAATGACATTATTTTAAGAGGGCGGTCAGTCAGGGCCACAGCACATGATGTATGTCTGTCCATTCTCTTTGCAGTCTTCTCAGTACCAACAGATGAACCATTTCTACCTCACCAGTAAGAGTGGAAAGACTGGAGGGGAGATTTGGACAAGCTGTCAACAATACCTATAGGACAAGAAACTTTGAGAATCTCTCTGTAGGATCCCAGTATCAACAATCACTGTGTCATTTCCCCAATAGATGCTTTAGTCCCTAGCAGCCCCAAGTGCTGGACTATTGTTCATACAAATGTGAGGAAGAGAGGTGAGCTCAGGGAAGCTGGAAGTCCTAGGAGCTAGGATTAGGTTATTGTATTCATGTTACTAAAAGATTTCCCTAAATCCTTGAAGGCTAAACTAGGGGAGTACAAGTTCTGGCAGGTTTTTTACCAAGCTAAAAAGGCTTTAGGTACAGGGTTGGCCTTGGAATTTGTGTCTCCTGTTTGAGGGCATCCCCCAAGTCTCCGTCTTGGGCCCCATTCTCTTTTTACTCTATAGTTTCTCTTTGTGATCTTATCGGCTCCTACTGGCTCAATTATCTTTGTGAAGATGGTTCCCAGAGTTATACATCCATACTTAGACTCTCTTCTGAGCTATAGTCATGCATAAACATAGTCAAAAGAAAATTCATTCTTTCCCCTCCAAACCTATTCCTTTCCAAACTTCCCTTTACTGCTGAAGGTATCTTCCTAATCACTCAGGCCAGTGATCTTGGTGCCATCCTCAGCTCTTCATTCTCACTCACTCCATATATCCAATCCATTTCCAAAACTTGTTTCTATCTTTACAAAATCTCTTGTACATTTTTCTCCACTCATTTAGCCACAAAACTAGTTAAGGTTTTCATCATCTCTGGTCTATGCTACTGTAAAAGCCTTTAAAAAACCCAACACTTTATTTTCCCCCCAATTATATGTAAAAATTTAATATTAATTTTTAAAGTTTTGAGTTCCAAATTCTATCCTTCTGTCTCTCCTCTCTCCCCTTTCTGAGATTGTAAGCAGTTGGATATGTTATACATATGTAGTCATGTAAAAAATATTTCTATATTAGTCATTCTGTAGAAGAAAATTCAAAAGAAAGAAGGAAGGAAAGAAGGAAGAAGGAATTGAAAAATAGTATGTTTTGCTTTGTATTCAGATACCATCAATTCTTTCTTTGAAGGTGAATAACATTTTTCATCATGTGTCCTTTGGGATTGTCTTAGATCATTGTATTGCTGAGACTAGCTAAGTCTTTCACAGTTGTTCATTGTACAATATTTCTGTTAATGTGTACAATGTTCTTCTGGTTCTGCTCTGCATCAATTCATTTAAGTCTTCCCAGATTTTTCTGAAATCATTCTCCTTGTCATTTCTTATAGAGCAATAATATTCCATTATAATCATATACCACAACTTGTTCAGCCATTCCCCAACTGAAGGGTATTCCCTCAATTTTCAATTCTTAGCCACCACAAAAAGAGCTGCTAGAAATATTTTTGTACAAAAGGCCTTGTTTAAAATTTTTTTCAGTCAATAAACATTTATTTTTTAATTTTATTTTTAATTTATGGAATAAAACAACCATTTCCATAAAAAGTACAATAAAAAAGATAATTGGACATGAACCTGCAAATCTGCTATGTACAACTTGCTATTTTTTCCAAATATACAACAAAATTATCATGTAAATTTCTTTTCTTTCTTCCCTTCCCTTCCCCTATAGCTACCATTAGACAAAATAGGCATATGTGTGTGTGCACGTGTGTGTACATATGTAAAATTCTTCTCTACATACTCTACTTATCAGTTCTTTCTCTGGATGCAGATAGTGTCTTTGTATGTCCTTTATAGTTAATTTGGGTATTTATAATAGACAAAATAACTTATTTTCTCAAAGTCACTCCTAAAATAACAGTGCTCTAACTGTATACAATGTTCTCTTGGTATTTTGCTCTTCAACATTTTGTGCAAGTCTTTCCATGTTTTTCTAAAATCATCGAGCTCATCATTTCTTATAGCACAGTAGTATTCCATCACAATCATACATGACAACTTGTTCTGTTATTCCCCAATTGATGGGCATCCCTGAAATTTCCAGTTCTTTGCCACCACAAAGAGAGCTATTAAAAACATTTTAGAACATGTAGAATATTAGAACATGCCTAACCTTTTTAAAGTATTTTTTCCAATAAGCAAAAATCTCTTTTCTCTCCCTCTGATCTCTTCCTACTCCATTGGAAACAAAAAAGAAATTAAAAGCCCTTGTAACAAAACCATATAGTCAAACAAAAATTAATTCCTACATTGTCTATTTCCAAAAAATATGTGCCATTCTTCTACCTGAGTCCATAACCTCTATATCAGGAGGTGGGTAACACATTGTGTTAATCAGAACTTTCTAGTATTTCAAAGTTATTTGTGTTTATAATGTTGCTATGTGTAATTTGTTTACTTCACTCTGCATTAGTTGATAGGCATCTTCTCACAATTTTCAAACTCAATTTTTTTATAGTAGTATAGTGATATTACATTATATCCATGTAACACAATTCATTTAGCCATTCCCCAGTTGATGGGCACTCCCTTAGTTTCCAGTTCTTTGCCACCACAAAGAAGAGCTGCTATAAATATTTTTGTATTTATGGGTCATTTTCATCTTTCTTTTATGTCTTTGAGTCACAGGCCTAGAAGTTATTGGACAATAAAATGATTTGGTGGGCATAGCTCCAAATTACTTTACAGAATGGCTGAACTAGTTCATAATCCTGCCAAGAGCAAACTAGTGTATCTGTTTTCTCACTGCCCCCAAAACATTTGCAATTTTTCTTTTTGGTCAGCTTTTCTAGACTATTGGAGTGAAGTGGAATCTCAGGGTTCCTTTAATTTTCATTTCTCTAATTATTAGTAATCTGGAACATTTTTTTTCATGGATTTTTCCTTAGAAAACTACATGTACATATATTTTGACCATTTATCATCTGGGGATGGCTTTTGTTCTTATAAATTTGAATCAACTTTTTGCATATCTTGAATGGAGACCTTTATCAGAGAAACTTGCTATAAAGATTCTCCTTTCCTCCCATTATATGCTTGCCTTCTAATTTTAGCTGTATTCGTTTTATTTGTGAAAAAAATGTATAGGTTTTATATAATCAAAATTGTTAATTTTATCTTCAGTGATCCTCTTTATTCATTGTTTTGATGGGGGTGCTTAGGTGCCTGCGTTTGAACCACAGTTTGTAAAATCACACCCTGTTCTAAAATCACATTTCTCCCTAGCTTCAAATTTCCCAAGCCTCAAAATATTGTCTCAGGCACAGTTTCTCTCTAGCTCAAGGGCAGCATGCCCTAGCAAAATCCTTACCCCTCTCCTTCACATAGTGGTCAGCTGCATCTATAGAATTTAGTAGTTTGACCCAGCTGTGTACTGACTGAAGCAGGTGTGTACTGGGTCATACCTATCATATGTATACTAGACTCAGTCATATGGATACTCCCTAGCTCATTATACACATCTTAAATCCCTTGTTAGCCTGGGATATATATATATATGGATGTTGGGAGTATATATATATATATATATATACATATACTCCCAACATCCATCTTGTCAAACATGACATTGACACGTGGCAGCTTGGTCAGCCCTGACTGCTAGCTGACTTAGTGATGTTTCAAGCCTAAAACTACACCTCTGTGTAGCCCTCCTTGGGCTCTTTTCTGGTGAATTCTGGGCAATATGCCTACGCAATAGATATAAAAAATACATGTTCCTTTAAGAACTGACCACTCCTTAACTCCTCCCCAATCCTGCCCTGATTCACCTAGTTAGCATATTTGGCACAGGTTTTACTATAGTTATCCTATATAAACTATAATACACCCCCTCTAAGGTTGCAGGTTCCCTAAGAACTCTTGCCCGCTGTATAACATAACAATAAATCTTTGCCTTGACTTAGAGACTGCTTGAGTCCATGAATTCATTCCAGACTTCTTTCCAGGGACTCTGATTATTGGGGTTCCTGAACTCCCTAAACTCCCTGACCCCTTGACCTCCATTTCAGTTTGATCCTAAACTGTTCCTCTACCCATAGATCTGAAAACTAATTTCTTTCTTGCTCTTCTAGTTTGCTTTAAAGCCACCATTTCTGTCTAAATCACTGTATATTTTAGAGTTTATATCGGTATACAGTGTGAGATGATGCTTTAGTCCTAATTTCTGCCAGACTTTTTCTAATTTTTTATAATTTTCTCAGCAGTTTTTGTTGAATAGTGAGTTCTTATCCTGGTAGTTGGGGTCTTTTGCAATCATCTTCTACCTGTTGCCTGACTTCAAGTCTATCCCCATTCCAATCCATCTTCCACTCAGCTGCCAAGGTAATTGTTATGAAACGTTGGGCTAAGTCACCTGCCCGCTCAGTGAGCCCCAGTGGTTTCTCCTTACCTCCAACTTAAAGTCTTTTTCAGACATGTCATAACCAGATTCCTTTTTACCTTTCCAGTCTTTTTATACTTTTCTACCCTCTCCCCCATCTACAATCCAATTACATTATTCTACTTGTAGTTCTTTGAACAGGACACTTCAGCTCCTGTCTGGGTGTTTGAACTGGCCATCTTCCTTGTTTAGAATGCTCTGTCCTCTCACTTTTTCCACTTAGGTTCCCTGACTTCCTTCAATACTCACCTCAAATCTTACCTTCTGCAGGAGGTCTTTCCTCCTAATGCTAATGCTTCCCCTTTCTAACTGTTTCCTTTTAACTTGACATGTATCTGGAATTTTTTTACATGTTGTCTCCCTTGCTAGAATATGAACTTCTTGAGGACAAGGGCTATTATTATTATTATTCTGCCTTTATTTGTATGCCCAACATTTAGTAGAGTTTGTGGCACATAGTAGTGGCTTAATAAATGCTTGTTCATTAATCAACAAACATATGTTAGTGTGAGTTGGCCCATCACAGAAAAGTTTGACCACCAGATGAATTTAAGCACCAAGAAGAGACAGCTATCTGTGACCCGCAAGCAGTTTGCTATAGCATTTCAATATTCCAGGAACTATCAAGAATGATGGAGAACAGAAGATCTCTCTTCCAGTGAGTATGGAGAGTAAGGAGGATTTTGTAATAACTCACGGTAGGTCTATGCATTTGTATCTCTCTTAGGTGACTGCTATGATAAATGAAGTACAAGTTGGTCACCTTGAAGGTAGATAAGAAGGTAAAAGGTCTGGAGGAACTTTTCTCTATTCACCAGGTCATGAGAAAGAATGAAGTGTCCTTGAAAGACTAGAATAAGCATTTTAAGTATAAAACAATAACAAAAAAGGCCTACCACTCTTGAGTAATGGAATATTGATCTGTTGGGAGATTAAAGGAAATAGGAGGAGAAGGAGAATGACCACTAAAGGCATGGAACTAAGTGACAAATCCTCTAAGAAATAGTCATGAATGGGGGCAGCCAGGTAGCACAGCGAGTAAGAGCACCGGTTCCAGTGTTGGGACAACCTGGAGATCGAATCCCGGGCTCAGACACTCAGCACCACACCCAGAAATAACTGGCCGTGTAACCTTGAGCAAGTTACTTAACCCCAATTGCTTAAAAAAAAAAAAAAGAAATAGTCATGAATGAATCAATGTCAACATCAATCAACAAATATCTGTTAAGTACTTACCACATACCAGGCATTGTGCTAAGGCTACAAATGGAAAGAATGAAGCAATACCTATTTGCCAGGGGTTTACATTCTAATGAGGGAGACAAATTCGTAAATACGTATGCAGCATGCAGAATAAAGAAAAAATGATTAATACAAATAAATGCAGAGTAGTTCAGCTAGAGGATAGTTTGGGAGGGAGAACATTAGCAGTTGGGTGAAATGTCTGAAAAGACTTCAGATAGAAAATGATGCTTGAACCATATTTGGAAGAAAGAGAGGAATTCTGAAATGCAAACATGCAGAGGAGTACATTCTAGGCATGGGGCTGATGCAAAGGCAAAGAGGTGGAAGATGGAGTGTTGTGGGTGAGGATCACAGGCAAGTCCTGACAAGTGGTTGTCCAACCTGTGCTAAAGCTCTTCAGTGGAGGGGATGCTCTGGAACTGGCTCACTGGGGCTCTCTAGCCAATTATTATATGTTCAGAGTGAGCATTTGCAGCAGTTTGAGCTTGATTTGTTGTTTTGTTGATTGTTTAGACTCAAGAAAGTGATGGAGAAAATGTCAGTAATGCAGGTTAAATTTAGAGTGTGTCATTAGTAACTTCTTTTCTTTTGGAGAGCAGTTGTTAAACAGCTGCCAGCACACTCCAAGGCAGCCCATTTCCTTTTTTGAACAGCGCCTTGTACACAGTGAGCACTTTATAAATGTTTGTAGAATTGAATTGAACCGAACCTTGAATATGCTCTCATAGGCCTTCACAACTGTATAGTCAGGATTGTTATATGAGTGACATGTTACATGTGTAGTACTCAGATGCTTGACAGATGAATTAGCCAGGGTCACATGGTCTGGTGAGAGAAGAGGCAGTACAGAAGAAAACAGAGGATGTAAGGGAATTAACTAGTGAAAATGAGAAAAATTTGACCGGAGTAGAAAGGAAGGGGGTGATGTGGAAAGCTGTGGAAGAAACGTGACATGGGAATAATTTAAATATAATCCAGGTCCTAGTAGAATTAAGAAAAATCTTTATTAGATTCCATTTTTTTCATCTACAGACTGAAGAGTTGGACTAGTTGATTTCTAAGGTCAGGTTCTATAATTCTTTTCTTCTTTGTGTAACCAAGAGAAGGAAAGATGAAAAGAAACTAGATGTGTGATTTCATTGGCAGAGGAAACTGCTTCTGTCAGGGACGACTGGTACCCATTCTACAGTTTATAGTCTTTTTTACCTTTCTCTTATTCCCAGTGATTATTGCAATGCCTGACACAAAGTTCTTAATAAAATGTTTGCTGTTGCTACTACTGATGATGATGGCAAAAATGATGATGAAAACTTGTCTAGGCCTCTGAGAGGTTAAGCAACTTGACCAGGTTCTCAGGGGCAGAACTTAAATTCATGTCTTTGAACTACCAAATTCTATTTCTACTCCTTATATGAAGCCACCTCTTGGGAGGAAGGTAGTGAAACTGGTGCTTTTTTTCTGGTTTGTATTGAGAGAGAGATTTTGGGAACTGTACTTGAATTAGCTACTGTTTTTCCTGATGGTCCCAGGTCCTTCAACTATTTTTAAATTAATTGATTTAATTATATTTTATTGATTCCATTTATTTTTTATATTCTAATCATTTCTGTAAATATGCTCAACCATATTCCCTCCAATGAACAAACAAAAAGCAAAAGTAATGATATAAATACTATATCCAATAGCAAATGAAATACTGTGAATTCATAGTTCTTCACCTCTCCAGCAAAAGGAGGGAGATACATCCATCTCTTCAGGGGGCCAGGATTGATAAGACTGGTTGTCATAACATTTGGCTTTATTTTACTGTTTTTTAAAAATTTACATTATTGTACAATTCCCCCCTTTTTTCTTACTTAACTCCACATCAGTTCATATAATTACTTTGTTTCTTGTAATTCTTCATATTCATTGTTTCTTATAGTTCAATGATATTCTATTTTGTTTATAAACCACATTTTGTTCAGTCATTGCTCAATCAATAAGCATGTGCTTTGATTCCAGTTTTTTATTACCACACAAAAAAATTACTGCTCTGAATATTGGGTATCTATGGGACCTTTTTTTCTGTCTTTGATCCTTTTGAGGTATATATCCATCAGAGGGATGTCTGGGTCAAAAGCTATAAACAATTTAGACACTTTTCTCATCTTGTTTTCTAGTAGTTTTTTTTCCAAGTTGTTTTCCAGAATGGTTGAATCAATTACAGTTCAATCAACAATGCATTTATACACTTGTCTGAATCCTTTAATTTCAAGAGTTTATATGTCTCTAATCCTATAAAGGAGATTAATGAATAGCCTCACCTTACAAGAATGATATTCTATAGTCAAATCCCATATTATTGAGAGGCCTCATGGTGTAGTGCAGAGGGCTGAACTTGGAATTATGGGAGACCTGGGTTCAAATCCCATCTATGATACTATGTGACCTGAGTTTTGCAGGGTTATTATGAAGATTGAATGAGATCATATATGTATAACAATAGATTGATGCTAACATGGTGAGGGAGAAGAGGCTAAAGATGTCCTTTCTCATCAAGGGGCTTCAGAGTATGTGACCTCTAAAAGGAAGTCAGTTTCTTTCTTGCTGTCTCTGGCTTGTTATTTCCCCACTCTGCAGTAGAACTATGGAGAAAATCATTTAAAGCTTCAGTTTGACTTATTTCTGAGATCTTCCTAAATGATATCAGAAAGATATCTAGTATACAATGTACATCCTGTATAGGACAGCTATTTATTTCCTCTACACAATTTTTTTTTTTTTGCTTTATGGAGGAGGAAGGCAGGGCAATTGGGGTTAAGTGACTTGCCCAAGGTCACACGGCTAGTAAGTGTTAAGTGTCTGAGGCTGGATTTGAATTCCGGTCCTCCTGACTCCAGGGCCAGTGCTCTATTCGCTGTTCCACCTAGCCGCCCCTACACAAATAAATTCTTAAAACACCAAAGACTCACAACTATTTATCAGCAAGACTTAAAACAGGAAACAGTACTCAATAGATCTATTATGTTCTCCTGAAGGTTTGTGCTAAAAACATTAAAATTTGAGTGGCACCACTGAATAGCCATTTCACCTTACACTCTCCAGACAACTCCCTCAAGGTCCATATCTTCCAGTAAGCCAGGGCATGGCTTGGGCTCACTTTTGGTGGTAGACTTCTTTGATAAAGGTATGGTTGAGAAAACTCCTCTTGGGACCAGTGAGTTCCCACTGAGGGACCCAGACACTTTCATCTTCTTGAGTTACAAGGTTGCCTCTAAGGCTAGAAATACTCACATCAAGATTACTCTTTGGTCACCCATACAAAGGAAAAGAAAAAAAGCAGAAGATGTAACCAAGGACTTGAGGTCCAGGTTCAGGCTCACCTTGGCAGTACTTGTGCTTCTTATCACGTGTGAGTAACCCTTATAGCTGCTAGGCGGTGGGGGAGAAGCCCCTTATCCACTCACGAGAGAAGTTAAGCAAGAACTTCTCAGGGTCCTCACATTCTTGGAAGGCAGGACGAGAGATCACCAGAAACAGCATAGAGTTACTTCTTTTAAGGTACTGAGCAGACTACTTTTATTGGCTTATTAGACAGTTTTTTTTTTTTAAGCAATTGGGGTTTAAGTAACTTGCTCAAGGTTACACGGCCAGGTGTTTCTGGGTGGATGCTAAGTGTCTGAGCCCAGATTCGATCCCCAGGTCATTCCAACACTGGAGCCGGTGCTCTTACTCGCTGTGCTACCTGGCTGCCCCTAGATAGTTCTTTTTAAAACAACTCTTCTTCCTATTGCCATCACAGAGATCAAGAGATTATCATATCATCCTAAAGTCCTTCAGTGTTGACATGTGTCTGCAGAAAGTACAAGAGGAGCTCAGCTCAGTTCCATGCATGACCCACAGGGTGGCTTCTACCTCTACTCCATATGGAGAAACATAAATGTGGCTATGGTTTGGGTTCAACATATTCAATCAGATTTTGTCATCTGCCTAAGTCCATCCCCAACAGTCAGTTAAGCTGCTTTAAAATGGCACCATTTTCTCTTTTAGACCACTTCGTTACCATTTTAGTCAGTGCAACAGATGTGCATGTATAGTACTATCAGGTGTCATAAAAATGGGAAAACTTTGAAACCTAACTGTGAATCAGCAAACATTGATGGAACACATACTCTGGGCAAAGACTCATGTATGGTTCTGTGGGGAAGACAAAAAAGTGGAAGGCATGATGTTTACCCTCAAAGAACCTAGGGTTCAATTGGAAAAATAAGACATAAACACTAACAACAACAAAATAAAACAACTTAACAGGCAGCTAGGTAGTTCACTAGATAGAGTGCTGGATCTGGAACTGAGGTGACCTGAGTTCAGACCTGGCCTCAGATACTAGCTGTGTGACCCTGGGAAGGCCATATAACTTCTCTCTGTCTCAGTTTCTTAATTTGTAAAATGGGGATAATAATGGCACTTACCTCCTAGAGCTGTTTTGAAGATAAAATGATGTAATGTTTATAAAGTGATTTGCAAACCTTAAAGCATTATATAAATACTAGCTATTATTAATAAAGGGCAGCTAAGTGGTACAGTGGATAGAGTGTGGGACTTAGAGTCAGAAAGACCCATCTTCTTGACTTTAAATCTGGTCTCAGATTCTTACTAGCTGTGTGACCCTGGGCAATTCACTTAGCCCTGCTTGCCTCAGTTTCCTCATCTCTCAAATGGGCTGGAGAAAGAAATGACAAACCACTTCAGGATATTTGCCAAGAAAACTCCAAAGGGGATCATGAAGAGTCAGACACCACTGAAATGACTCCATAATAACAAAAATTATTAAGAGAAAAGCAATAGTTCAAAATAACAACAAAAAAGAGTTGTCGCCAGCCAGTAGGCAACTGACTGATAAATAGATTTTGCCACATTCAATCTTCTACTGTGGGAAAGTTCTCTTTCTTATTAAGTGTAAAAGCAGAAAGGTATAAGATAAAAATAGACAATTAGAAAATACAATTAGAGTCACATTGATCAGGGGGGAAATGTTTCTTGCCTCACTAGAAGGGAGAAAGTTATGGGGAAATTCATTCCTTTACAAAATCCTTTAATTCTAAATCAGGGCACTTTCTAAATCTTATCAGATTATAATCCAAAATACAGAGAGGAAATGGGGAATCAGGAGAGTTTCAGGTAGAATTGGATGTCAGTGTGCTGAATTCAAATGGCTGGGATCTAATGGAGATGGGAGCAGAGCCAGGAGATAAAATGAGTCAATGCCTGGATTGGGAGAACTCTGATGCAGGGGTGGATAGTGGGGAAGGGGCAAGGTTCTGAAAGCATGACCTCCAAGTCTTTCTGTGTAATGAACAGAAAAATAACGGAGGGGTGAGATCTGAGATCCTCAATGCACCTGTCTGGAGCTCCACAGCCAACAGCCTGTCTCTGTTCCAAGGGACCTTGAGTTAGCTCCGTGGGAACTCACAGCCATCGGGTTACCTTCACTGCTCATTGAAAAAGCTTCCTAGGTGGCAGACCGCCTTCTAGAGGAGCGCTGTCCTAAAGAGAATTATACTTCACTTGAATGTCCCTTCTCTGAGTGTCCTCTTTGGAGTGGAAAGACAAAACCGATGGGCCCACTCTTTTGTTCTCTGAACACTATTCCCAGCTTGTTCAGTCATAGCTTCTGGGAGATGACAATTTGTTATAATTCTTCAGCCATTTCAGTTATGTCGGATTCTTCATGATCCCATTTGGGGTTTTCTTGGCAAAGATACTGTAGTGGTTTGCCATTTCCTTCTCCAGTTCATTTGACAGATGAGGAAACTGAGGCAAATAGGACTAAGTGAATTGCTCAGGGTCACGCAGCTAGGAAGGTAGGAGTGCCCAACTTGGCACTGGCTCCTAGCTGAGACTTTAGCTTCTCCCTGACACCTACGACTTCCCTTGGGAAGTGAAAATACAATGTTTTTGGTTTTAAGCTGGGCCTGTTGTTTATTTCCTTTCCTTCCGGTGAGGAAGGTCCCTTTACCAATGAAGATTTGTATCAGTTATGCAATGTATAGTCTTAGTTGCCTAGGGCACTGAGGGCCAGTTGATTTGTCCAAGGTCACAGAAGCAGTGTATGGCTGAATTCATGTCTTCCTAACTCTAATGCCAGCTTTCCATCCACCTTGCCACCTTTCTTAGCTTATAACATATCCAAAATATCAGTAGCTCTTACTCAGTCCACAGAGCATCAGTCCCTGAATAAATGACTGTAGATACCTCCATTTTTGCATCAGATTTTCTTCATAAAGCAACTAGTCTAATATGGAAATACGTTTTTCATGATTGCATGTATATAACCTATGTCAAGTTGCTTACTATTTTAGGAAGAGGGGAGGGGAGGTAGGTAGAAAAATTTGGAACTCAAAATTATGTAAAAATGAATGCTAAAAATTGTCTTTACATATACTTGGGGAAAATGCTATTAAAAAAATAAAGTGGGACAACTAGGTGGTGCAGTGAATAGAGCATTCGTTCTGGAGTCAGGAGGACCTGAGTTCAAATGAGACCTCAGACACGTGACACTTACTAGCTGTGTGACCTTGGGCTAGTCACTTAACCCCAATTGCCCTGCCTTCTCCACTCCAAAAAAAGCAATAATAAAGCAACCAGTCTATAACTGTCCCTTGGCATACACTCTCCATTAGAACAAGACACGCTAACTTCAATTTTCACCTTCACTGCTTCATGGGATTCTATGAATCTAGATATAGGTAGATAAGCATTTATTAAGTGCTTATTACATGCAGGCACTGTGTTGACTGCTAGGGATGCAAATATAAGCCAACAAGATGATGGGCTCTACCCTCAAGGAGCTTACATTCTTGTGGGGGAAGATGACACACAAAGAAGAACTAGATGAAATCTGGAGAAGATGGCCCAGTGGCATGATCTGGAGGTGGTGATGGGGAAGTGGGATGGAGAATTGCTTCCTGGCAAAAACAGGATGAAAGCTAATCTCTCAGAACCCAGTGTGGTTTCCATGGGAAGGGGAGTCCAAGGTTCTGGAGCAGAGGAAAGGGGGAGGGTAGCTGGAACAAAGGTGCCATATTTTTGGAGCTGGCAGCCAGGAAGTGAGTTCACGGGAAAGAGACCCATAAAACTCTCCCAAACCCATCTTCTCTCAAACCACCCCATTTCTTCCCCATTTCTTCAGTCTTCTTGGTTCCTAACCTTAGTGTTATCCTAGAATCTTCATTCTCCCTCTTTTCACATATACAGTTATTAAATCTTGTCCTTTCTACTTTGACAACATCTCCATCTGAATCCAACCCCTTCTTTCCACCTGCACAGCCATCATCCTAGTTCACTCCCTTATGATTTCTGTAGTACTGGGTTCCCCTGGCCCTCCCCCTTTGATCACAACCTTCTGTAACAGTCTTTCCATCCTTGGGAAAAAGTGGACAAATGTCTTTCCCTCCCCCTATGCTGTGGTTAGAAACTTCACTTAGGCATCCTCTGTGCTCTTAAATATTTGAGTACTGTGACCTAGGAATATTTTATCTTTAGGGTACATATAATGTCATAATATCGAAAGGGGTACCCCTGAGGTTCTCTAATATTTACCTGTGTTTCTCTGTCCCAGTTCCTTGACACTCTTTTCAGGTAGTCTCCTGGCACAGAAGATAGGATGTTGGGCCTGGAGTCAAGAAAACCTAAATTCAAATCTGGACTCAGACACTTAGTAGTTGTATAGCTATGGGCAAGTCATTTGACCTCTGTATGCCTCAGTTTCCTCAGTTGTAAAATGGGGATAATAATACCTCCTAGGGTTATTGTGAGGGTCAAATGAAATAATATTTGTAAAGTGCTTAGCATAGCACCTGGTACACAGCAGATATTTAATAAATAAATAAAATAAAGACATTAAATAAATAAAATAAAATTCCTTATTGGATATCTATAGTATTTTCTAGTCAAGTATGAAAGACCTCCTTGACAGGTATGTGAACATGTACCACCACCCCCACCCCTCAATGACCATAATCGTCCACAGTAGGATCCCTTGAATCATATCGATTGCCTGAACTTGTTCCTTGGACAAGTTCCTTCCTCTGTTGGCCCTGGATTGAGGGCTGAAGGAATGAAGGTCTTACTCCCTAGTAGTTTCTTTCTCAGAGGTGGGGAGTAGCCTTGAGGCCACAGATTCCCCACCCTTGTTTCACTGGCTGATTTGCTTTCTCTAGTAGGGACTTTATCTCATTCTACAACTCCTAGTCAGAAACAGGATTTTGTAATTAATCTCCACATTTCTTCACTTTCTAGATACCCCTTTAGGAATCAGGGAAGGCTCCAGGATTCCAGGCAGCCAATACAAAACATCAGTTGCATTACTTTCCCCAGCATTTTGTACCCTCACTTCTCCAGAAAACTCCACATTTTACAAAATTCACATTCATTGTAGGTACCCAAAAGGTGCCCACAATGTGGTCACCCCTCCATGTCAGTAGGCCTTGTTGAGGGTCTATACTCAACTGAACAGTTATGGTAGTGACTCAAACCAAACACATAGTTATAGAAAGCTACCGAAGGCAAAGCCTGGTTTTTGGCAACATCTATACAGAATAGTCTACTTATAGTGCTGGCAACCTAGGAAATCTTCCCCTCTCCCCCCAAAAAAAGAAAAATCATGCCTCTCAGATGAGTCCCCTTCCCCCTGGGGAATGTAGCCTATGGCCTAAAGGAACCTAGGACTCACATGGACCCAAGTTCATATTTTGGGAGACTCTCAATGATTAATACTCTCATATGTGTGGATCATGTCTTGTCTTTACTCAAAGGCTCTCTCTCTCTCTCTCTCTCTCTCTCTCTCTCTCTCTCTCTCTCTCTCTCTCTCTCTCTCTCTCTCCCTCCCTCCCCCTGAACCTCTGAATTTAACTTGTTTCTAGGGTTTTTGATTTACCTTACCTGATAGCAACCAAACAACCAATAAGCATTTTGAATATAAATATACTTATTAGAAAAAAGATGAAAACATAAATTGGATCTGAGTCTATAACAAGGCTGTGACTCACAACAGCAGTAGGAGAAAGTAAATTCCTACCTCTTGAATGCAGTTGGTGCTTAACATTCAAATAGGACATTTATATGGCTTTCTCTCAGAATTTCTTACCCCATTTTCTCGGCTTTCATACGCCTAATCTGGGTCTGTTAGCCCCACTCATGCACATCCCAGCCAGCTGCAATTTGTCTTCGTTCAAGAAGCCTCAGGCACTAGCCCCACAACCCCTGCCTCCACTGCTGCTGTTTTCTAGTCTGTCTGTCCCTGGCTTCGGTGCAAGTTGCTTGTTTTTCCCTTGTAGCATTCTCTTCCCTAAACAGTACCAGTGCTCTATTCATTTTTCCATGTGCCTTTGACACATCATTTTGGGAAATGTAGCCTTTGCTTTCCTCTGATCTATTCACCATCTCCTCTGCCTCCTTGGGAGGTTAGATAAAGATAAAGGGGTAAAAACTCCTACAAAGGAAGTCTGCCATACATTGTAAAAATGTTGCTAGTATTCTGACCTCACTATTCTAGAGTGACATTCTCTAATGCGATTGGCTCAAGCTCTTAATCTGATGTAGTTCTTCCCACAGTTAACCACCAATCACTAGCACCGGGTTCCTCCCTCTCTTTTCTCCCCCTCCACACTTATTTTTATTTATGGAATAAAACAAGCATTTCCTCAACATAGCATAAACAAAAAGATTATTGCACATGAAAGTGCAAATCTATTAGATACAACTTGCTATTCCTTTTAAATATAGTTATCATGTACATTTCTTTTTCTTTTTTCTTCCCTTCCCTCCCCCACCTTGGAGATGGCTACCATTAGACACCAGCAGGCATAAATTATTCTATACATACTTCTATTTATTAGCTCTTTCTCTGGATGCAGACAACAACTTTCTTTATATGTCCTTTTTAGTTAATTTGGATATTTGTAATAGTCAAAATGACTTAGTCCCTCCAAGTTATTCTTAAAACAATATTGCTGTTACTATATATAATGTTCTCTTGGTTCTGCTCATTTACCTCTATCATTTCATTAAATCTTTTTTTTTCTTTTTTGGTGGGCAGTTGGGGTTAAGTAATTTGCCCAAGGTCACACGGCTAGTTTTTGTGTGTGTGTGTGTGTGTGTTAAGTGTCTGAGACCGGATCCGAACTCAGGTCCTCCTGACTCCAGGGCCAGTGCTCTACTCACTGTGCCATCTAGCCACCCCCCATTTCATTAAGTCTTTCCATGTTTTTCTAAGATCATTGAGCTCATCGTTTCTGATAGCACAGTAGTATTACATCACAGTCATATACTACAAGTTGTTCAGACTTTTGACCAATTTTATCAATTAGCTTTTACAAAGGGATATTTAGGGAAAGGAAGAGGTGAAAAAGCATTTAAGTGTATGCTATGTACTAGGCACTGTGCTTAGTGCTTTACAAATATCATCTCATTTGATTTGTACAATACCCTTGGGAGGTAGGATATATTAACTATCCCCATTTGCAGTTGAGGAAACCAAGGCAGACAAAGTTAAGTGACTTGCCCAGGGTCACACAGCCATTAAATGTCTGAGGTCATGTTTGAACTCAGGTTTTCCTGACACCTAGCTGCCTTAACTTGGATTATCCACATAAATGCCATGAGGATATGGAATAGGGTCAGAATGGAGGAGAGAGGGTCAGTCAGGAACGGCTTTCCAGAAGATATCCAGGAAAATATGTGGTAAAGGAATGTTCTCAGGGAGGCAGGAAAGAATAAAGTCAAATGTTCTTATTCCTTTTAGTTTTCTGTGACTTTACATGTGTGAGAGAAGAGACAAGTACAAGACTACTGCGTCCTAGGATTCCTATGGAGAAGGGGAAAAAAAGCAGACATGTAGACTTTATGTCAGGTATCAGAATCCTTGCCAGTCACTTCTTAGTGGTAGGAATTCAAGAACTTTCCCTTCCTTTATTTTATCTCTCTCTTTTGATATCTGTCCACTTCTGCTGCTTTTACATTCCTAGGCTATGTGTCACTTCATTCCTAAGGATAGAGTATCAGAAGTTTAAAGAGGAGGTCCCCAAGTGAAACTTTTTGAAGTTCCTCACATCAACCCACCTACTCTAGAAATACCTTTACCATGCATTTGGAAAATTTCTTTTTATGGGTCTTCTGGCACATAGAGGAAGGTTGCCTATGTGACTATAGATTATAGGTCAGAACACCTAACCGACTTTTTTTTGTGACCTTGGACAAGTCACTTAATTATTTCCTCTTCTTGTAAAATGGATATAATGATATCTCTGCATTTATCTGTTTGACAGAGGAATGGTGAGATCTGATAAGTATGAGAAGAACTCTGAGTTCCTTAGAGGTTATACAAAGTCAAATCAATTTATAAGGAACTCTGAAAGACTATCTAAATTCTTTGGTTGTACTGGAATTCTTCTGTGTTGAGTATTGCTTGAAATAACAGGACCATTACATAGGACTTAGAAATCCTGAAGTTGTACAGGAACATTGGTTGTAATGACATTTATTGAAATTGAAATTTGACCTGAATTTCACTTCTGTTGTAGACTGTTGTGAGCAGGCCACATAGAAGAGTTTAGTTACTATCTGAAATCAATTGAGCCTTAAGTGGGGAAATATTTTAAGTATTAGGGAAGGTAGGGGAGCTCTGGCTAGGAATCAGAGACCCGAGTTTAAATTTGACCTCAGACACTTGCTGTATGACCCTGGATAAGACACTTAACCTTGTTGGTCTTAGCTTCCTCATATGTAAAATGAGCTGGAGAAGGAAATGGTGAACTGCTCCAGGACATTTGCTAAGACAACTTGTAATTTTAATGGGATATAAGATCTTCCCCACCCATTAATAGTCCTCACATGGAGCTCATTAAGGGAAGCTTGCTTAGGGGAGGCTTGCTTGTAGGAAGGCTTTCACACCTTTTGTGCATTTCTAATTAGGCAGGAGTCAGGAGGGTTATGGCTCTAAAAAGGGTATATACTCTGAGGTTAGCATTTTGCTTTGGGGCTCATTCATTGGAGGAGTGTCCTTGTGATTTGACCAGATGAGACTCTGGATAACCACAAAGGAGCCCCCCTGCTTTGAAAAACCCAGATGTCGGTGCTTCTCTCTCTGGTAACTATTGCCTTGGTCAGATAGTTAAATCTGTCTGTTGTTCTGTGCTAACTTCTGAGACAGAAGCCCTGTCTGTTGGTCTTTATTTCTCTGCTTGTATCTTATCTATTTTCTTTGTATTTTCTCTGAAGTTCAGGGTGCTGATTTTCCCCCTGAACTAATGACTTAATTAAAAAAATTGCTGACCCCTTGAACTTTCCTAGTAAAGTACATCTAAGAATCTGTGCTAGCAGCCATCCTGGGCATTCCCACATGGTTGCTGCTACAAAACTCCATATGGGGTCGTGAAGATTCAAATATGACCGAAAATGATTGAACATATAGTGTGTGAAGGGTGCTTCATCTGTAACACTTCAATATGTAATAAGGTTGGAAAAGTAGGATGGGGCCAATTTGTGAAGGACTTTAGATGCTAAATAAAGAAGTTTGTTTTTGATCCTAGAGAGGAGAGGGAGTCACTGGAGTTGGGGGTTGGGGCTGATGTTGTCAGACTTGTGCTTCAGAAGAATAATTTAATCAGCAATGGGGAGAAAGGCTTGGGGTGGGGAGAGCCTCAAGGCAGCTCTTTCCTTCCTCTGGTCAAGAGGAGATGTTGGCCTAAGCTAAGATGGTGGCTAGGTGCTTGGAGAGAAGGTGGCAGAGGAGAGAAATGTTTCAGAGGTAAAATCAACAGGACTTGGCAGCTGATTAGATATGTGGGGTGAGTACAGATAAGTTGCTGAGTGTACCACTGAGATGACTAGAATAATAAAACTCAGCATTTATATGGTACTTTAAGGTTTGCAAAGGACTTCACAAATATCTTGTTTTATTCTCATAGCAACCCTGTAATGTAGGTACTATTATTATACCCATTTTACAGATGAAGAAACTGAGGTAGACAGCATTGTTAAATGTTGCCCAGAGTCACACAGATGGTAAGTGTCTGAGACAAGATTTGAGCTCAGGTCTTTCTCACTCCCCTGGAACAGCTACGTGGCACAGTGGATGGAGTGCTGGGTCTGAAGACAAGAAGACTCCTCTTCCTAGCTTACTACCACTTACTAGCTGAGTGACCCTGGGCAAGTCACTTAACCCTCAGAAATTCTGGAGTTATTGGGGTGGCTAGGTGGCACAGTGAATAGAGCACCAGCCCTGGAGTCAGCAGGACCTGAGTTCAAATCCAGTTTCAGACACTTAACACTTACTAGCCATGTGACCTTGGGCAAATCACTTAACCCCAATTGCCCCTCCAAAAAAAATAAAAAGAAATTCTGGAGTTGTACAGGAACATTGTTGTATTGACATTGATTAAAACTGAAATTTGACCTGTATTTCACTTTTGTTGTAGACTGTTGTGAGCATGCCTCACATTAGACTGCCTCAGTTTCCTCATCTGTCAAATGAACTAGAGAAGGAAATGGCAAACCACTCCAGTATCTTTGCCAAGTAAACTTAGCCAAATGGGGTCACGAAGAGTCAGACAGAACTGAACAACAGCCACCACAATAACCACACCCTCTCTCCAGGTCCACTTCTCTATCCACTGGGCTAATAAGTGTGTCAAGTGTCTGAGGTAAGGTTTGAACTCAGGTCCTCCTGACTCCAATCACCTAGCTGCCTCTAGTATCTCTTTTTCATTTCCAGGTTCATTGAACCTTGCCTACCTGCCTGTCTGTCCATCTATCTGTCTATCTCTCTGGCTTCCTGCCTTCACCTCACACACACACACCCTAGCTTAGGGGCATATCAAAGAGAGTGCTGGGCCTGGAATTAGGAAGACCTGAGTTCAAATCTAGCTTTAGCCATTGCTATCTATGTGAACCTGGGCTAGTCACTTAACTTTCAAACTGTTAATCAATAAACATTTAGCAAGTGCCTCCTAGGTTACAGGCACTGTACAAAAAAGGGGAGGGGGGCTGGAGAATAATGTTGTTCTTGAATTGCTGGGGCAGAAGACTGCAAAAGATTAAAAAATAATATAGTCCCTGCCTTCAAGGAGCTTACAGTCTGATGGGGGACACAACATGCAAACGCACACACACAACATAGAGTAAGTTATATGGAGAATAAATAGCAAATAAGGCACGATTACTAAGAAAGGTTAGAATGGTTTCCGGTAAAAGGTAGGATTTAAGTTGGGACTTAAAGGAAGGCAGGAAATCAGCAGGTAGTTGAGGAAGGGGAGCATTCCAGACCATTGTCTCAACTGTAAAATACCTCCCAGGGCTGTTGTGAGGATCAAATGAAATAACATTTGTATAAAGTGCTTAGCATATAGTTGTTTGGTCATGTCTGACTCTTTATGATCCATTTGGGGTTTTCTTGGCAAAGGTACCGGAGCGGTTTTCCATTTCCTTCTCCAGCTCATTTGACAGATGAGGAAACTGAGGCAGTCAGAGTTACATGACTTGTCCAGGGTCACACAGCTAAGCTCAGGTCTTCCTGCCTCCAGGTGTGGTGCTCTAACCACTACACCACCTAGCTGCCTCACTAGGCAATGGTAGGCATTATCTAAATGCTTATTGCTTTGCCTTTGCCTTCTGGTGACTTTTAAGTATACTTTACCTTGCTAGCATTTTCTCCATCACTTTCTAGACAATCAACAAAGCGATTAGTCAAAACCCCAATTTGTGTAGTATTTGCTGATTTTTGAGGTGTAAATGCTCTCATTAAAAATTTAACAGTCGGTTCCCCCTGTAAGAACTGTGTTTGGCACACCCCTGCTGTCTGCTTTCTCTGGGCCATTCCTAATTCCCTCCCCCACCCTGTCCTTTTGCTAGTATCCTTCCTGCCCAGGCAGCTGACATTTGCAACACTTGAAAGTGACCTAGTTTAAGTGAAATGTTGTATTTTTGAGAGAGAGAGAGAGAGAGCTTCAATAGGTTGGCCTGGCAGGCTGCCAGGAGGCTTAGGTCACCTAATGACTTGTGTCAATCCCCTTTTTTCCTGTCTTCCTGTTAGTAAATATCCCCAGGATGCACCCCAGAACAGCCAGAAGGTGTAGGAGGCCTGGGGAGGGAGAGAAAGGCAGAAGAGGAAGAGAAAAGAAAGACAGCAGCAGAGCTGGGCCCAGAAGCCCGAAGTGTACAGACGGCAGGAAACGGGCCACCTGCCTCTGGAGGGGAGGAGGGACAGAGGCTTTTAGTGAGCTACCTCCTGGGGGAACCATTTCACTTTAAGACCGGCATATTTTTAAAAAAATATTATTTTCTTCAATGCAGTTCTAATCTCCCTTATTTTTCCGCTCATTCCCTTCCTTCCTGTTGGCTGCTTTTAAAATACTGTTCATTCTCATGCAACAGTCGTTACATGCTGCTAGTAATACCTGAGGCAGCCCCTTTCCTGAGGATCCAGGTGTATTTTTTGGTAATGATTCCTTCCTCCCTTCCACAGACATTTTCCTAAGGCCTTTCCTTTCCTAGTAGGAAAGACCCAGGTTGGATGGGGTGATGCTGTTGTTGCTGTTTACTAAAGTTACCTGCCTTTTAGAGACTGCCCTTGCCAGCCTCTTCGGAGGGCTACACTAGACTTTGGCTGAGATCGGACACCTCTGAACTGGAAGTTCCCCAAAATTGCTTTTCCTTTTGATGATGCAAGTTCCAGTGTCTGCCTTTCATGTGTAAAGGAAGAAGCCTAGATCAACTGATTCCCCAGGAATATCCTTTGGGATTTGCCACAGGAGGTCAGGGCTCGCCCTCCTAGAAGCCCAGAATCTGCTTCTATCAGGGGTATGTTCCTAAGTTTCTGAGGAAAATGAACAGGGCTCTTAGTAAGCCTGGGCCAGCCTTATAATGACCATATAGGGTGGTTTCAGGGTCCGCTTCCAAGGTATTTGAGGATCCTCTTGACTGCCTTTCCAGAGGTTAAATTAAAGTTTACTTTGGCCTTAATAACAAAATGAATTGGATTTTTCTGCATGGATCTCTTTATTTCTATGTGAACTGGAATTAAAGAATAGGGGTCCAGGGAAAGAATTGGAGAATGGGTCAGATGGTACCTATTTACAACTCTACCATGTGAATTCATCTGTCAATACCTAGAGGCAGCTAGGTAATGTAGTGGTTAGTGAGCTGGATTTGGAGTCAGGAAGACCTGAGTTCAAATCCAACTTCAGACACTTATTAGCTATGTGACCCTGGGCAATTCACTTAACCTCAGTTTCCTCAACTGTAAAATGGGTATAATAATAGCACCTATTATCCAGGGTTGATGGATTGGGAGGGATTGGAGTAGAGGGCATCTAAGACTGAAATAGATGATTCCATGGCAATGATCATGGATGAAAAAGGAGGTGGAGTAGTCATGTAGTGAGAATGAGAAAGAATAGATGAAAGAACAGTTGGAAGGAGAACACTGGTATTCTGGAGAAACTAAAAGAATCAGAGGATGACCCAAAGTAGGCTGAATTTTTATTGTTGTTGTTCTGTCATGTCCGACTCTTTGTGACCCCATGGACCAAAGCATGCCAGGCCTTTCTATCCTTTACTATCTCCTTGAAATCTGTCCAAGCTCACATTCATTGTTTCCATAGCACTATCTATCCATCTCATCCTCTGCCATCCCCTTTTCCTTTTGCCTTCAATCTTTCCCAGCATCAGGGAGCCCCGTCTTCTCATTATGTGGTTGAAGTATTTAAGCTTCAGCTTATTTGACTTTCCAGTGAATAGCCTGAATGAATTTCTTTACATATTGACTGGTTTGACATTCTTGCTGTCCGAGGGACTCTCAAAAGTCTGTAGCTCATATATGACTGACAGATAGTAAGACATGGCCAAAATTCCCATAGAGGAGGATGTTGGGGAGGAGGTAGGATCTATAGATCACATAATATATGAAACTGGAGTTCTGAACACTCACTGTGTCTGACGCATTGTACAAGGTACATTCACTTACCCCCAGGAAGGAGAATCACAGAAGCTCAGCATCAGAAGGGCCCACAGAGGCCATTTTTTATAACTTGAATAAGAATCTGCTTGATAACATCCCCTGCAGGGAGTCATCCAGTCTTTGCTTAAAAGACCTTGACTCTAACACAGTGATGTCATTGTGGTCCAAATGACAACAACCAAAAGACCTTACAGGAGGGGCAGAACCACTTCCTGAGGCAGCTTATTCCCCTTTTGAATAGTACTGATTCTTAAGGAGTTTTTCCTTACATTGGTCCTAAATCTGACTCTTTGCAGACCACCATCTACAGGCCACACTTCTGCCCTCTGGGACCAAGCAGCACAAGCCCAATAATCCCTCTTTCCTGTGACAACCTTTCAAGTCCTTATAGATAGATAGTTCTGTTCTCCGCTTTCAGTCTGCTCTTTAAGCTTACTATCCCTAGTTCATCCTCACATGTTCTGATCCCAAGGTCCTTCACCATCCCCACTGCCTTTTTCTGGATGTTCTGCAGTTTATCAACATCCTTCCTAAAACTTCCCAGAACTAAGCAGAATACTCCAGACATAGTTTGACTAGGGCAAAGTACAGCAGGACTCTCCCCCATCTAGTCCTAGACACCAGGCCTCTCACAGTGCAGTATGAGATCACATTATATTTTTTTTTCTTTTGGGGCTGCTTCATTATATTGCTTAAGCATATTGAGCTTGTAGCCCACTTAAACCCCCAGATCTTTTTCAGATGAACTGCTGTCTAGCTATGCCTCTTTCATCTTATATTTGTGAAGTTCATCTTTGAATCCAAGGATAAGATTAATGCTTGTCTGTAATTTTTTCCCCCTTAACATTGGATTTGACTCAAAGTTCTCCCCTGTTAGGGTCTTTTTAGGTCTTTATTCTATCATCTCACATATAAGCTATCTGTTTTAGCTTTGTGCCATATGCGTATTTGATAAATATAACATCTATGCCTTCATCCAAATAATTCATAAAAATGTTACATAGATTCTTGGGTCTTCAATTGGATATCTCTGGCCAATATGACCTTGAACTGTTTGAGCCTGACCATTTGACCAGTTTGATGCTACCTTCTGGCCCATTCTCCTGTACTCTATCAACAAGGATTGAGTGGGAGAATTTGTGAAATGTTTTGCTAAAATCTAGGTAACTATATGTCTAATATTTCCATAATCTCCCAATCTAGTAACCTTGTCAGAAAAGAATTTAATGTTACTTTGGCATGATATATTACCATGCAGGCTCATTGTGATTACTTTTCCTTTTCTAGATGCTTAAAAACCATCCCTTTAATGATATATTCTGGAATTTTTCCTGGAATGGAAGTCAAATGTATTGGTCGACATTTTGCAAATTCTGCTCAGCATTTCCCCCCGCCTTGAAAATCAGAATATTTTATGTCTTGTCTCAAGGTCTCTGGCTGTGTTCCAATTCTCCATGAGTGCTCAAGAATCACTGACAACGGCTCAGCAAATATATCTGCCAGCAGGCATAACTCCTGCCATCAAATATACACACAGGAAAAACTAGAGAGCTGAGCTACTGGAAAACAATTGACAAACAAATTCCAGACAACCTTAACATAATCTGTATATTCAAGGTTTAGAGTGGAATAGAGGAAGGAAGGAAGGGAGGGAGGAAAGAAAGGAGGAAGTGAGAGAGGAAGGAAGGGAGAGGGGCAGGAAGGAAGGAAGGAATCAAGGAAGGAAATAAGCATTTATTAAGCACTTATGGGTTGAGGGATACAAATACAATCAAAAAGATAGTTCCTGCCCTCCAGGAGTTTCCATTCTAATGTAGCAAGTCGATGTACAGAGGAGTTTTGGAGAGCAGCTGGGGCACGGTTTGGAGGTCTGGAAGCCAGGACAGGGCCTGGGAGGGCAGTGGTCAGAGTGGTGTGCTGGTAGCCACGGAAAGTTTCTTAAGAGGAAGTGAGGCTTAAAGGCTTAAAGGCCACAGAACACCTTATATATGATGCAAGACTTCTCATTTAATACTTCCCGAATTGTCATGGACTCTTCTTAGAATTCTTGTTTTAGCTGTATGGCATCATGAAAGGGGGATAGATCCTTTTTAGCCCAATTTTTAATGATCTAGTTAATTAGGGGTCAAAGGATTGTAGATTTATGTCTGGAAGTGAACTTAGCAGTCATCTAGCTCAGCCTAGGAGAGGTACTTGTCGAAGCAGGTAGAAGGCTCTTCATTGTGAGTTCAAATCTGGCCTTAGACATTTACTAGATGGGTAACCCTGGACAAGACACTTAACCCTGTTTGCCTCAGTTTCCTCATCTGTTAGATTGGAAGGAAATAACAGATCACTCAAGTATCTCTGCCAGTAAGACCCCAAATGGGGTCATGAAGAGTCAGACACAACTGAAAAGTCCAACCTTGTCGTTTTACAGTTGAGGAAACTGAGTCATGGGACTTACCCAAGAATTGGGATTCAAACCCAATGTCATGTCCTCCCCCACCCACTGCCTTGGCAAACTGAAAGGTAAGAACACCAAAGTCACACTGTCGAGCTGAGGGTTTCCAGGACAGGGTCAAAAACACAGAGGTCAAAATCTAGAGGGAGACAAAGGTTGTGGTTGTGGAGCAAAATCAGGAATTACAGATGTGAGTTAGAAGGGCTGGAGGAAGTACTGTATTTCAGACTCATGGGCCAGAGATGGAGAACCAATCAATCATTCCATCAAGAAATATTAAGTATTTACCATGTTCTGGGGACTATGCTAAGTGACAGGGATATGAAGTAAAAGCAAAGCTAGGGCTTGTCCTCAAAGAGTTCACATTGTGAAGCATGTTCTCAGCCGTAGAACAGCATCTGGGAGCCTTGACTTGACTTCTCCACTTCATCCTACCTACCTTGACTCCAACGTTAGTGCCTGAGTACCTACCTTTCCAGCTTGCTTCCCAAGGGATCCCTACATGAGGTGGGGGGAGATGTCAAATGCACCTCTCCCATCCCTCTTAAAGTCTGGTGCCTTGAGACCACATCTCCACTACAAAAATCTGGTTGGTTTTGAAGTCCTTGACAGTAGGAGATTGTTCTGAATAGCAAAGACAAAGATACGTTTTCTCTTTAGGTTTGGGTTTCAGTTTGGGGCCTCTCAAGGCTAATGAGGGACAGAACTCTAACCAGAAGCAAAGGACTCCAGCAAACTAAATTTCCTGGATCCAGAGAATGTGTCATGCAAATCTCAGGCTCTCCTTCCGCCCAGGAAGCCCAACTTGCTCATCCCTTGCTGGCCATACTTCAAAGCTGAGGCCTGAGTTGAAATGCCTGGATAGTGCAGAGTTGTATCTTTTTTTTTTTTCTCTTTTTGGTGGTGGTGTTATTATTTAATAAAGCATTTGTTGTTCCAGGTTTGGCAGCAGGACCAGAGTAGCTGTTCTAACAGGTGGTGGCAGGAGTAAGTAACCAGACCCAGAGTCCCTGATCATCGAATTGGAACTCCCTGGTTGATTCTTTGATATCAGACTACAAGAGGACAAAACAGTGACACAGGACACTTCCTGTCCCAAATGGGACCGCGATACAGGACACCTGAAACAACAAGCAGACAAAAAGTTTCACAGAGCTGCTGCAGGGATGCTGGGCCTCTGGCTGCCCCGTGATCGTCAGGAACTCTATTTTGTTCTAGTCCAGAAGCTTTTGGGGAGGAGGCAGATGAGCAGAACCAGGAGACAGAACCTAAAGGAAGTCCAGATGTTCAAATGAGCCCAGGCTCAGAGACCCTGGGTAGGTAGGCTCAGGTATGTATGAATGTTAATATCAATTCCTAGAGCTAGTGGGCCTTGACCCTTCCAGGCTTTAGTCCCTCACTGCTATTAGAGATATTACTGTCACAATATGAGCTGAGTAGGAGGGGCTGGTGGAAAGTCCATCTGATGAAATTTTGAACCTTTCTCAGAGGCTAGACTTGTGCAGTAGACCAGGGGTAGCTGGATGAGGGGAATAATTTCTTCATCTTATATGGAAAGATCCTTGGAAATGAGGACCTAATTTCCTAGAGAAAATCAAATAAAGGTAAAATTTTAAGACTGGTAAATATTTGCACCAATAATGGATCGCTATGCCTGTTTAGCCAGAGAACACTAGAACAGGAGTCAGGAGACTTGGATCCTGATCCAGAATTTGCTAATTGGTTACTTAGTCTATAACTGTTTCATCTATTTATGTTGAAGACACAGTATAACATTGGTGGCTAGTGTTAGACTTGGGGCTTCAGGACAATAATGGTTCAAATCCTGCCTCTGAGAGCTACTATGGTCATACTTGTGATCATGAATGGGCAAGTCACTTACTTGCTCCAGACCTCAGTTTCCCCATTTGTAAAAAAAATAATAATAATGATGGTACCTTACAAGGTTGTCTTGAGGCTCAGATGAGATAATGAATTCAAAGGACTCTGTGATCTTAAAGCACTAGGTAAATGTCAGTTTCTTTGCTCACCACAGATTGGTCACTTTGCCATCTGTAAACTGGACATAATTTGTTTCCTGTCCTACCTACCTAACCCATGAAGTTATTATGAGAGAGAAATCTCTATGCTTAGATAATGAAAGTCTCCAACTTCCTATTTTGAGAAATGTTATTTTGAGAAACAGTAGAGGAAAACAAAGGGTTAGAATAGGGAATTCAGTCCATTTGAGTTTCTAAGATTGTATTTGAAGTGCCATAGAGGGAGTTTGGTATTGGAGTCAGTCCTGAGGCCAAATCCAACTTCTGACAAATGTGACTCTGGACAAGTCTCTTAACCTGCTCTGCTGGGTTCCGGCAACTCTTAAAGACTTGTCTCACAAGTTATAGACTGGTTGCCTTCTGAGTTAGTGGAGTTGACAAATGCCAGATCCTTACCTATACTGTCCCATAGGCCTTAAACAGAGGACAGTGTGGTGCTTTTGGCATGAGGACTGCCTTTGGACCCAGAGTCCATGGTCTTGGATACTTACTTAGATACTATAGTCTGTATGCACCTGGAACAAATCATTTCACCTATGTAGGTCTCAGTTTCCCATTTTTAAAAGGAAAAATTTAGACTAGGTGACTTCTGAGCTCTAAATTTATGATTTGCTGAGAGTGAATTTCCTCATTTTCACCCACTGATTTTCCCTCTGTTTTTCCTTTGTCTTTCCCATATGTCCTCAATGCTGGTGTTAAAGGATTATACGATCATCGTATTTGGGCTCTTGGTCATCTTCTAGTCTTGGGGTAGGAGCAAGGTGATGAGAATCTTCCATCTCTTGCCTCCAAGTCTTTATCTTGCTGCTGCCCTCTCCCTTGAAACCCACTCCACATCTCTCAAACTGGAAACCAGACCCTAGGCTCAAAATAATGATAACAATAGCAGAAATTTATATACCACTCCCTATGTGCCAGGTAGCATACCAAGAGGTAGGTACTATCATCATTCCCATTTTATAGATGAGAAAACTGGGGCCAACAGAGTGTAAGTGACTTACTCATGGCCTACAGCTAGTGTCTACTGTTAGATATGAACTCAGGTCTTCCTGACTCCAGGCCTGGAGCTCTATCAACTGTGCCTTCCAACTGCCTCAAGAAGAGAAGATAAATAATGATGATAATAACAATTGGACATAATTAGTCTGTACTTGGATGGTATCAGCATCATGGTTCCCCTGTGTTCTGTGCAATACCCATCAGGCATCCTGACTAAGAGCATCGGCTTCTGCAGGGCAGGCCTGGCTGGGCCAAGTGGGCTTTTCTGATTCGGATTCAGCAGTAACAAGGAGCCTCCTTATTCAGACTCAGACTTGGAAAGGAAAGAAACCAGCATTGTAGGAGAGTCTCAGCCTGTGGCCTAGAAGGTGGAGCTGCCCATACTCCTTCCTCGTACTTCATGGCATGCTACTTATTTAATTCCTTCCACTCTGTAATGTTTTTCAGATGTTACCATATTCTTGATAAGGTCTATCCTTCCCAGGGTTTGTTATCTGCCTTAGATTATAAACAGCTGGCAGGCAGGCTCAGGGACTGAGGCTCATTAGCTCAACATCCTGCATGCAAGTGATAACCAAAGGATATCAGAGTTTAGGGGACTTTGGAGATTATTCCATCTAATCAATCAATCAACAAGCATCCATTCAGCATGACTCCATCTGGGCCTGATATTCCTGAGAATGCAAACACAAAACCACCAACCACCACAGTTCCTACCCTCAGGGAGCTTACCAGACATTCTGTTAGAGGGAAAACAGCATGAACACATAAACATCAATATCAAAGGTCAATTAGAAGTAATTTCATGATGGGGAAGGCAGGAGCAACTGGGGGGATCAGGAAGAGTTTCCAGCAGGAAAGGGCACTGAGCAGAGCATTGAAAAAGGAATGTATACTAGTCATACAGGAGAGCCAGTCTGGTTGGCTAATAGAGTGTGTGTGTGAGGAGGCCTGAAAAGCCGCTCAGAGAGTTCTCTTATTTTACAGAAGAGGAGGGTAAGGCCTAGAGCAGGGAAATGACTTATTTAAGGTCACAGGGATGGTTAGCGGTAGAGCTGGGGATAGGGACCCTCCTTTTATCCCCATTCCAGTGTTCTTTCCACCTTGGCATGATGAGACCTGTCTGCCTCTGGAGTTCTGACCACTCAGCTCAAGGAAACCAACTCCACCACAGTGGGAGAGCTCTCCACGGGTAGCTCTGTAGAGGGAGAGAAGATTCTCAGGAGAACCTCCTCCCTCTACAACAAGGTTTAGGGAGTCTGTTCCATGGGCAGCTTATGTGCTGTCTGAAACCTGAGGCTCCTTTCCCTTAGGCAGCAGATGGACTGGTCTGCCTTGGGGCATCTGGTTCAGACTTGGGAGAAAACAGTAAGAAAGAGATGAGAGAGCATGTTGGAAGGTCCTCTTTGCAGCAGAGAATATTTGAAAATCACTGGGCATTTCCTGATCCCCCAAAGAGTAGTGACACAGGACACCTGAAAAAACAACCTCCTCTCATACCTTCAGTGCAAGTCACAAGTTCATTCCCCTCCTCATTTCTGCTCCCTCCCTCTGCCCTATTCCCTGGCTTTCTTTTGTCAAATTGGGAATTTGTGTGGATGCGAGTAGATGGTGGTGGAGGGAAGCACAGAGAGCAACAGGGGTTTTATTTTCATTCTCCTGCACCATGCCAAGTGTCTCCCAGAGACAGGAAGTTCTATAATCAGAAGAATTTTTCTTCTCTCCTCCTTCGCCTGCTGTGACAATTAGGGCGTTACTTTGTTTGAATAAATGTCCCTTCTTTCTGGAGACCTGAGTCAGCCTTGGTGTCAGCTCTGCCCTTTGGAGTGTGTCCTTCCCAAATGGTCTAAGTTGTCCTTGAATCGGGACCCCTAAGGCCACCCTGGTCCAACCCACACCTGATGAAGTTCCTCTATGGTGTCCTTAAACAACTGGCCACTCAGCCTTCACTTGAATGAGGGTCTCACTGCCTTATGGGATAGCTGCTAATTGTTAGGATGTTTTCCCTTACTTAGCCTGGCTTTTAGTAATTTCCAACCATTATTACTAGATCTATCCAATGGGGTCAAGCAGAGCAAATGTATCCCCCTCTTCTACATAAAAGTCATTCAAATACTTGGACACAAGTATTTGGGCATTTCTTGCTCTCCCAATATAATAAGTTTATATATATATATCCCCCCCACCCCCCCACCCCCCATACAGTGGTACTGTTATCTACCCAGTCCTAGACACTATGACTTTTGGGAGCTACCATATCGTGTTCTTGAATCCCATTGAATTTGTGGTCCATTAAAACCCCAAGATCTTTTTCAAACAAAGTCCAATCCGTGTTCTACTTGTGAATTTGATTTTTCTGAAATCTTATGAAAGACTCTGCAGCTATTCCTGTTGAAATTTAATCTAATGAGATTTATATCAATGTTGCGTCCTGTGGAGATTCTTTCTTTTGGTTCTTCATTCTCATCCGGGGTGTCAGTTATCCCTCCCAGTTTTGCTTTACCTCCGACTCTGGTCTTATGCACTAACCTTTCAGGTAAATCTGATCAATTTGAAATAATAAATTATCCATATTCTTTAACCCAAGTACTCCATTCCTAGGCTTCTACCCCAAGAAGGTCACTGAGAAGAAGAGAGTTCCTACATTCACCGGCATTTATAACAGCACTTTTTGTAATAGCAAAGAATTGTAAACAAAGTAGATGTCCATCAATTGGTAAATGGCAGAACAAATTGTGGTGCATTGAATGTAATGGTATAATGATGACTATGATGAATCCAGAAAAACATGAAAAGATCTACATGAACTGCTGCAGAGTGAGGTAAACAGAGCCAAATAACAGTATGACTTCAACAATGTAAGTGGAAAGGACAATCGTAAAAATCAAAAGTAAATGTGAAATTATAAAGAATAAATGTGACTAGAAAGGATAGAAGATTCCCCTCCCATAACCCTTTGCAGAGGTAGGAGGTTCATGAGGGTGGCACATTGTACAGATTTTCTGACTTTTTGGATGTATTCATTAGCAATACTGAATTTCTTCCTTTGTTTGTCTTTAAAATATTTGTTTATATGATGGCTCTCTGGGAGGGGGTGGGATGCCAGGGGAAATTATGGTGATATAAAAGGGGGAAAAAAACAGGTGACATTAATAAAACTTATTTTAAGGTCATTTTCTAGGACGTTGCTTTCCGAACCAATGAAGATAGAAGAAGTATTCCTCATTCTGAAGTTAGATGGTGCAATGTTTCCAGGCAACTCCTGTGCATTTCCAAAGTGAGATAGGCATCTCACACCCATCCATCACGTGGGCAAAAATAGCTAAAAAGATACAATTAAATGTTGTTTGTTTTTCAGTCTTCAACCTCTCCCTATCAACCAGCTCCTTCTTTATTGCCTACAAAAATATCCAGGTCTCCCCCACCCTTAAAAAAAAAAAACGTTTCCTACCATGCCCTGAAGCTATCATCTTATATCTCTCATTCCTTTCATAACAAAACTGCTAGTAAAAGCTGTCTGCACCCACTGCCTCCACTTCCTTTCCTCTTAATTCTTATTCCCTTGTAATCTGGCTTCCAGCCTCATCACTCAACAGAAACCACTCTGTGCAAATGTACTGATGATTTCCTAATTGCCAAATTCAATGGCCTTTTCTCAGTCATTGGATTGTCAGTTTAGAGCTGGAAGGGACCCCAGAGACATCTAGTCATACCTGCTCCTTTTATAGATGGGGAAACTGAGGTTCAAGGTGGCACAAGTAGTAAATGGCAAAGGTCATATATGAACCTAAGTCCTCCTGAGCTACCTAGGTGGTGCAGTGGATTGAGAGTGGGATTGTACCTGAGTTCAAATCTGGCCTCAGACATTTACTAGCTGTGTGACTCTGGGCAAGTCACTTAACTCTGCCTCACCTTCCTTATCTGAAAATGAACTGGAGAAAGAAATGGCAAACCACTTCAGTATCTTTGCCAAGAAAACTCCCCAAATAGGTCATGGAGAGTCAGACACAAGTGAAAACAACTGAACAACAAAATATCCAGACCCAGGGCACTTTCTATTATATAACAGTCCCTCTTGATCTTTCTATAGCATTTGACATAGTTCACTCTCCTCCTGAATTCCTCTGCCCTCCAAATTTTTGTGACCCTGATCTCTCCTGATTCTACTTTGTCTTCATTGTCATTCATGTCCTGATTCCTAACTGTGGGTTCACACCAAGTTTCTGTCCTATACCCTCTTCTATTCTCAACTACAATTTCTCTCTGGGGAAGCTCGTCAGCTCTTAGAATTTAAAAATGCCATTTGTATAGAGATGATCTCCACATCTCTATCAATTCAGCCCTGGTCTCTCCCTAATGAGACTTATGCCCATTAGATACTTCAAACCAGATGGCATCTCAAACTCAACACATCCAAAATTAAATTAAAGCCCTTTCCTCTCAACCTAATCCTATTTCTATTGGAAGTATTTCTATCTTTCTGGGCACCAAGGTTTGCAACCTTGAACTTGTCCTCAACTCTTCACTCTTACTGATTCCCAATATTCAATCTGTCTTGTTGAGTTTTGTTGACTCTGCTTTTATAAGATATCTCGCATCAGGCCCCTTCTTTCCACTCAGATGGCCATCCCTGTAGTTCTTCGGTCTCTCTGATCTGGACTATTGGACTGACCTAATTGGCCTTCCTGCCTCAAGAGTCACTTCTCTCCAGACCATCCTCCATATAACTTACCAAAGGGAAATACCTGACTATGGCTCACCCCTGTTCAAAGAGCTTCCATGACTCCTCCTTACTTTTAGGATAAAACACAGACTCCTTTTTGTGGCATTTAAAGCCCTACACAGCTTGGCCCCCAGCCTTCTGTTCCAGCCTCATTACACATTCTTCCCCTTCCTGCACTCTGTGATCTCTCCTAACTGGCCTATCACTACTCTTCATAGATTGTATTCTATCTCTTGTCTCTATGTCTTGGCACAGGGCATTTCCCATGCTTGGAATGCAATCCTTCCTCACTTCTCCACCTCTTAAAATCCCCAACTTCCTCAGCTGAAGTTTCTACATAAAGCCTTCCTGAATTCCCTCCAGCTTTGCATGAAATAGCCTTCCTTTTATTTTTGTGTATACATGTAATCTACAATGACTTATAAGCTCACTCTGTTCTCTCCCCTCACCCCTAGAAAGTGTAAACTTCTTGAAGGCAAGGACTCTTTCCTTTTTGTCTTTGAATATCTGGCACCGAATATATGCCCAGCATAAGGAAGGTGCTTAATGGATATTTGTTGTTTTATGGATTGGAAGAAATTAATCCCCTCTTACCTGGTTTGTGGTATGGTATATTGCAAGGATTTTGGAGGACATTTTGTCCATAGGCAAAAAGAGACACAAAACTATTATATCACCTTTTGACCCAGGTCATCCATTGTTGACGCTGGACCCCACAGATTTTATTAATATGAAGAAAGGCTCTCTGTGAACCAAGATATTCATAATAGTTTTACTTGAAATAGGAATAGATCTATGAATTTGTGGTTAGAAGACTCTCAAATGAGAGGGCTCTCTCTACTAACACAACTTGGCACCTTCCCTGCAACTTATGGTCTGGCCTAGAGCATTGAGAGGTTAAATGACTTGCCTAGGGTCACACAGCTAGTACATGTCAGAGACAGGATTTGAATGTACATCTTGCTGGTCTTGAGGCTGGCTTTCTGTCTTCTATACCATGATGCTGTGTAATTATGATGATGAGGAAGATGAGGAGGAGAAAGAGGAGAAGCAGAAGGCAATCAGAGGTAAGTGGCTTGCCCAGAGTCACATAACTAATAAGTGACTGAGGCCATATTTGAACTCAGGTCCTCCTAACTCCAGGGTCACCAGTGTTCTATCCACTGTACCGCCAGATGTCCCACCTTGTGATTATTTGTAATAACAAGAATTTGATAGGAAATCATCTATATGTCTAAAAAATTGTGGGATGACTGCATACCTGATGTTATGTTAATAAAATGGAATAAAAAAATGACAAATATGAACAATAGTAAGAAATTTAGAAAGATTCGTACCAAATGATGCAAAGCAAGGTCAGCAAAATAATAATATGTGTACTGACCACAAATAACATAAAGAAACAAAATCTTCAAAGAGGCCCAGAGGCCCACTACTTAATATAGTCAACATTTTATTAAAAATCATGCAAAAAATAAAAATAAAAAAGTGCACAGTGGATAACAAAAGAAAACTCACAAGGAAGCAAAGAAAAGATGGACAATTCTCAACACAATGAATAGTATTTATCTTACAGGCTTTCTTGAAATGAAAATCTATTGTTACATATTTTGAATTTTCTCATGTTCTGCGATGCACATGACATGCTTTTTTTTCCTTTCTAACTTTGTTTTTAAGTTTCAGTATTTAAGTTTATTATGTTTTTGTTTCTTTTCTCTATTTTGCATTTATGTTCTGGTGTTTGAGTCTAAAATAAAGTTTTGAAAGTAAGGGAGAAAAAAATCATGTTATTATTTTTCAAATGTGGTACACACAACATTCCTTTCCATTCTATTCTCTCTCTCTCTTTTTGTCATTGAGTTGTTTCATTGTGACCCCATTTGGGGTTTTCTTGGCAAAGATACTGGGAGAGGTTTTTCCATTTCCTTCTTCAGCTTATTTTACAGGTGAAGAAACTGAGCCAAATCGGGTTAATCGACTTGTCCAGGTCACATAGTAACTGTCTCAGGCCAGATTTGAACTCAGAAAGATGAGTCTTTTTGACTCCTGGCCTGCCCCTATACCCACTGTGCCACCTCTCTGCTCTCTCCATTCTCCTTTAGCCTAGAGGCAAGAAAACCAGCATAGGGAAGTTATATGCCAGATGATAATGGGCTATTGTCCCTCTGCCTCCCAAGGCAGAATCGAGGACTCCTGGACCAAACAAAGGAGAGGAAGCTGGGGCTTCAGAGAATCCAGAGGAGGAATGAGTCTGTAAGAGGTGGAATCATTTTAGGGAAACCAGCGAGGGCTTCTATGCCCTTCCTTTCTAGGCAAATCATCAGTAATTATATAAAAAGGAGGTGAACCAAGACAGACGATATGGTGTAGTGAAAAAAACCGGCGATTCCAAGTCTGGAGACTTGTATTCCAGTCTAACTTCTGCTACCAATTAGCAGTTAGAGCTTGGGCAAGTCACTTCACCCCTTTGGGCTTCTTCTGACAAATGGAAGAGTTGAACTCAATGATCTCTAAAGCCTCTTCAAAGCTTGAAAGTTCTAGAATTCTCCCTCTCTGGTTTAGCGTCACATCGAATTCTGTGAATGGAAAATTGCCTTCTGGAACAAAGGAGAATAACCTCTGTTAAGATCAATGCAATTGGACACAATTGCTGACAGATTCACTGAGTTATTCATTCCACGTGAACCCTGCCTTCCGGAAATGACACTATTGATCTTGGGAGAAGACACAGAGCCCTCTGCTCACATGAGACGTCTGCTTAGAAGGGGATCCTCTCGAAGATTCCGAGGGGGAAGGGCACTTTCTCATCTTCCTCTCTCACCCCAATCCCTGCCTGTGATGGGGCAGGCGCTCCATTTTTAACCCCTTATAGCCCTCTATCACACTAATTTCATAAATGCCAGTTAATACAGTTTGATATGCAGAAGGTCTCTGTATGAGTCAAACTCTCTGAATCAGACCCACCACATTTTTTGTAGTTGTTTCATATAAAACAAATAAGACTTTTACGCTAAAAAATTTCATACGTTTAGTGTATCTGATTCCATTGATTTGGGTCCTCCCTAAAGATGGTACAGATGATAACTCATCCAAGACTTCGCATCCAGTTCAAATCTTGTTCATTGTTAATTCCCCAAATCCTCCATATTGGAAATGCATCAAATGTGTCCTGGACCTCCCTTTGTGTATCAATAAAGCATGAACTAAAAAGTTGTACCTTACCCTTACTCTTGCTACATGATTGGCCCATCTCCTTTTCTGCTTAGCACAGTATCTGGCACGTAGTAGGTCCACTTCTATCTGGTTTCAATTCCATGGAACAAAAAGAGCCTCCCAGGTTGAGTCTCACTTCTAATCTCCTCATTGTGTTGCTAATTTAATTTTATTGACCTTGGCCTCCTCCGGTCTCTTTTCCCCTCTCATTGAAGGGTTACAGGGTAGAGTGGCTGGGGCAGCTAGGTGGTGTAGTGGATAGAGATCTGGGCTTGGAATCAGGAAGACTCATCTTCCTGATTTCAGATCTGGTCCCAGACACTTTCCAGTTGTGTGACTGGGTAAGTTACTTAACTTTGTCTCAGTTTCTCTTTTGTAAAAATAAGAAAGAAATGGCAAGCCACTCCAGTATTTTTTGCCAAGAAAGCCCCAGATAGGGTCATGAAGAGTCTGACATGACTTAACAACAAGGGTGGAGTCCAAACTTCCCAATGCCTTCCTTTATAGAGAAGGCAGAAACTAAACTCAATTCTCTCTGTATCTTTTGCTCTGCTTGGTTTCAGCTCCACAGGAAAAGATGCCCCACACTGGGTCTTCCCTGATCCCTCATATTTCTTCCTACTTTCCTGCCTATTTTTGTGTTGTCTCCCTTCATTAGATTGTAAGCTCCTTGAGGGTAGGGACTTTTAAAAAAATTTAATTCTATCCCCAGCACTTAAGCTTAGTTCGTGGTGCCTATTAGATGCTTAATAAATGTTTATTGAATTGGATTAGATTTATTGGTTATATATCTTTCTAATTATGTATGACCCTTCTGCACAATTCTTTGTTGTTAATGCATTGCATCCCACTTCTGTCTGTTAATATGGTAATATGTCTCTCCATTGCTCTCTGAGCAACTTTAATTCTTCAGAGATTGTGATGTTTCATGACTCGAAGCTATCACTAGAAAAATATTGATGCTAGAAATACGGGCAGGGAAAAACTTAGGTCCTTTAAGAGCACTGTGCAGTCTAACTGTACTATTTAAAAATATTTGTCAAAAATATATGTGTTGTTGTTTAGTTGTGCCAGATTCTTCATGACCCCATCTGGAGTTTTCTTGGTAAAGATACTGGAATGGTTTACCATTTCTTCAGCTCATTTATAGATAAGGAACATGAAGCAAAGAGGATTAAGTGACTTGCCCAGGGTCACACTGCTAGTAAATATCTGAGGCTGGATTTGAACTCAGGTCTTCTTGAGTGCTCTAGCCACTGTTCTACCTAGTTCCCTCATATATGTGTCTATATATGTGTATGTATATGTGTATATTGGTTTGTGTGTGTATGTACACACCAGTTCTGCAGGTTGTTCAAAGAATGCTGGGTTTGGAGTCAGTGGACCTGGGTTGCAATCCTAACTGTGGCACTTACCACCTGTATAACCTTGGGAGAATTACTTGGTTGCTTTGGGTCTCAGTTTCCTCCTCTGTCCGGTGAGGTAGTTAGCCTTGACAACTTCTGAGCTCCCCTTCAGCTTTAGGGCTACCCCCTGTGACCCTGTGTACATGGTTAGGGTGAACTCTCCCTCAGGAGGCCCCACCATGCCCTTGTCATGATATCACCTTAAAGCACGAGTGTCTGGAGGATGTCACCTTCTAGGGAATTTGTCTGTTGGGAATTTCTTTAGTTTCGTATCAAATTAAATGTTAAAAGTCTTGTATGAACTGAACACACTGACCTTTCTGCTCTCCCCAATCTGGTGCCTCCCTGCCCTTCCTGTCTTATCTCATTCTACTCCCTTCCACATACTCCACATTCCAACAAAACTGGACTGTCTCCTGTCCTCACCCCACACTTCCCTATCTTGTTGCCTCTGAGCATGATGTTCCCTATCCCTGGAATAGCTTTCCCCATTCTCTGCCTCTCCCCACTTCTATGCATCCCCACCTCCATTCTTCCCCACCCTTCACAGCCCAGTTCAGATGCCCCTGCTTCCCATGCAGCCCAATGACCTTCCTTTCTCCTGGATTGCACTTAGCACATGGTCTTTTTCTCTCTTTTGCACTTATCATGGATTGTTTGGTGCTATAATTATCTGCTGCTAGTCCTCTAGAGCAGGGACAATACTTTATCTAAACCATAGATCTCCCACGGCACCAGGCAGTGCCTAGCACAGATCTCTGCACAGAGGAAACACTTAATAAATATTCCTAAGATCATAAATTTAGAACTTAAAAGGCCCAAAGAAATTGCTCATTACAAACCTCTGATTTGACAGGTGGGAAAACTGGACCCCAGAAGGGTTAAGCGACTTGCCCAAAGTCATGCAATTAGTGAGAGACAGAGGTGGGTCTTGAAACCAGGTCCTCTGTCTCCAAATCCAGCACTTCGTATTGCCTCTAGTTAAATTGTTCTCGATCCCCTCCCCCCAGTATGTTTTATAGTATCCAAGATGTTTTAAAATATGTTTAGTTGTATATAAACCCTTTTCATATTAGACTATCCGCCTCTACTCTGGTGGTTGGCCAGGGCACAATCCTTTTTCTAAATCTGAGGGAGACAGAATATGTGCCAGGTTTCTTTTAATCCTCCCTGGGATTATTCCCTGAGTGGAGCTGCTGCTGCATTGACCCTTGGGCCTGGGTCATGATTCATTCATATTGTCATTCACTCATCAAGAATTTATTAAGCCCACCAGGTACCAGGCATTGTGTAGCCACATAAAAAGGACCAGTGAGGCTTGGGTTGGTCTTCTGCCAGCCACTTGTGCCCAGGGGAAGAAATCTTAAAATAAGTAATAGTTCACAATAACAATTCCCATTTCTATAGTGCTTAAAATAGATTTTTTTTTTACAGTTTGTCTTAAAAATATTATCAATTGCTAATATTAACTTCAATAAGGTGGTAACAAAAACAGTCCAATTATTTCCATAGCATTTTAAAACTTTTTCTTCTGTGTGTGTGGGGGTGTTGTATTTGGAACCTTTTGGTAGTGTTATTTACAAAGTTATCATTAGTAAATGTATAGGTGATGGACAGCATGTTTCATCATGAGTCCTCTGGGAGTCATGCTTGGTCGTTGCATTAATCAGAGTTTTTTAAGGCTTTCAAAGTTGTTTGTTTTTACATTATTCTTCGTTATTGTATAAATTATTTTCCTGATTCTGTTCTCTTTACTCTGCATCAGCTCATACGAGTCAGCCCAGGTCTTACTGAAACCACCCGCTTCACCATTTTTTTTTTCGGAGGGGGGAAGGAAAGGCAATTGGGATTAAGTGACTTGCCTAACATCACACAACTAGTAAGTGTCAATTGTCTGAGGCTGGATTTGAACTCAGCTCCTCCAGAGTCCAGGGTTGGTGCTCTATTCACTGTGCCACCTAGCTGCCCCTTCATCATTTCTTACAGCACAATACTATTCCATTCCATTCACCTACCAGAGCTTGCTCAGCCATTCCCCAATTGATGGGCATGCTCTTTGTTTCCACTTCTTTACTATTACAAAAAGAACTACTATAAATGTTTTTGTACATATGGAACCTTTTCTTCTTTTTTTTTGGATTTCCTTTGGCTATAAGCCCAATAGTTAGTGTAAAGTCCCTCCAACATTTGTCATTTTCCTTTTTTGGCCAACTTTGGCAATCTAATGGATGTGATGTAGAAACTTGAAGTTGCTGTAATTTGCATTTCTCCAGAGCACCTGTGGCATAGTATCGAGTCCCCTTGCCCTTCTGATTCTTAAGGAATAAGAGTAGAATTGGTTTCAGGAATAAGAACAGATGATGCTTTACCCAGTAAAGACACCGTTCATAGTAATTATTAAATTGGAAGCCTTAGAGTTTTCATTTCTTGTCAACATAAAATGCCTTCTGGAATAAGGGCAAAAATGTTACTTGTTTCGGATTGTCCTTGTCTTTAATCCAGCAATAGAAACACTGGGTCTTATAAAAAGCTCCTAGTCCACAGGAAAAAAAATCAAAAGTGATATGGAATTAATAAGCAACTTAATTATCTTTACTACATATATATGTGTATATATATATATATTTATATATTTGGCAGGGATTATTAACATGCTGAACCCCAAAGGAATTTAATAAAATGAAATTCAATGGGGAAAAATGTAAAGACCTAAAGCTCTGGGTTTGAAAAAAATCTATCACACTTGGTTCCTATCCTAATATAATAATAAGAAGAAACAATAATAGATAGTATTTATATCACACTTTAAGGTTTACAAAGTCCTTAACAGACACCTCATTTTATCTTCACAACAACTGTGGGAGGTAGGTGCTATTATTATCCCCATTTTACAATAAGGAAACTGAGGCAGGCAGGTTGAGGGACAATGAAGGGTCACAGAGCTAATGAGTGTCTGAGGTCAGAGATGAACTCAGGTCTTCTTGAGTCCAGATCCAGAGCTATCCATTGCGTCCCTTGAGGGCTAGGACAGAGCTAAGACATGGAGTATTGCTACTGCATATTTTTTTAAAGGAGATAAGGAAAAGATCAATTCACTAGATGTTTACATTAAGAATAAGGAATAGTGTATAAAAGTGAAATGAGCACTGGACTTGGCACCACATCTGCTTTAGGGTTTAAGTATTGACACAAATAATTGTATGATTAAGAAGCATGTCATTTTCTCTGCGAGCTTGTGTTTCTTCATTCATTCATGTATCTATTCATTCATTCGTTCATTCAATAAGCATTTAAAATGTATTGAATATTTTATTTTCCCCAATTAGATGTAAAAACTTTTTTTATATTCAGTTTTTTAAAATTTGAGCTATAAGTTTTCTTCCTCTTTTTCTCTCCTCTCCTTTCCCTGAGACAATAAACAATTTGATATAGGTTATACATGTTCAGTCATGCAAAACACATTTCCCATCTCCCTTATGTTGTGAAAGAAAACACAGACCCCTCCCCCAAACCCTAAGAAAAAGTATGTTTCACTCTGCATTCCAACTCCATCACTGGTTTCTTTGGAGGTAGAGAGCATTTTCCATCATAAATCCTTTGGAATTATCTTGGATTGTTGTATTTCCGAGAGTAGCTAAGTCATTCATAGCTGATCATCAAACAATATCACTGTTATTCTGTACAGTGTTTTCCTGCTTCTGCTCATTTACCTTTGTATCAGTTCATAAAAGTCCTTCCAGGTTTTTCTGAGAGCATCCTGTTTGTCATTTGTTATAATACAATGGCATTCCACCACAACCATATACCACAACTTGTTCAGTCATTCCCCAAGTGATGGGATATCATATGGGGAGTGACTCTTTTAGTAAGCATTTATTAAGTGCCCCTATGTCCTAGGTACCTTGTTAGGCACTAGGGACTTGAAGACAAGATGAAATCGTCACTGCTGTCAAGGAAATCACATTCTGCTAAGAGGAAAATCATGGATATAGATAAGGTCATCAAAAACTGACAGGTTGCTCTTAAATGTAAAAGGAAGCAGTGCAATCCAGTGGAAAGAACTCTGGATTTTCAGTCAGAGTACCGAGTTCAAATTCTGATTCCACTATTGAATTATCTTGGGTTAATCACTTAACCTCTCTGGGCCTCAGTTTCTTCATCTGAAAAATGAAAGAGTTGGACTAGATGATCCCCGAGGTCTCTTCTACCTCTCAATGGATGATATTAGGATCTAAATATAAAGTAATTTATCTGGGGTTGCTAGAGCGAACTATCCAGAAACTATCAGAAAAGACCTCAGGAGATGGCATTCGAGTTGAAGGAAGCCAGGGATGCAGAGGGATGGAGGGAACGGAAGAGTTTGTTTCAGGCATAGGGGGCATTCTATCCAAAGGCAGAGGTGGGAAATTGAGACCTTTCCAACCTTCCTACACTGCACCCCCTTATGTACATCCATGAATTCTTTTATCAAGTGACACTGGCCTCCTTGTTTGCTGGTCTCCTTGCTTTGTCTGCCCAACTCTGAACATTTTCTCTGGCTGTCTCCAGTGCCTGGAATGTTCTCCTTCCTTATCTCTACCTCCTACCATCCTTGGCTTTCTTCAGATCTCAGCTAAATCCTACCTTCTGCAAGAAGTCTTTCCTGGTCCTCCTTAATCTTAGTGCCTCCCCTCTGAGATGATCTCTTGTGCTCCAATCGCATTGAAGTGAGACAGAATTGCAGCTTCATTCCCTTTCCAGGGTTATCTAAATCCAGTGGTAAGACAAAAGTCAAGACAATTGGCAATGACTCTGAATGCAATGGATGGCTTTGGTATCTTTGATTTCTGACCAAACTCTAGGTGTTTCACAAGGGCCTCCTTCAGCTGTCTTCATGGCCCCTGGAACAAATTGTTCTCATCCACCCATTCTGCCTAGGGGAAGGCTTCCCAAGCTTGGGGCAGATGCCTCTAACTCACCAATGGGTTTGAAGCCTGTTGGTTACACTCAACTTGGTTTAGCCCATCTGCCCAGAGGGTTTTACTGGATACATTAGCAACCACACTAGCACACAGGGTGGGCTGCCAGCACAGGTTCTTTGGTCTGCTTTTCTAAAGGAAAGACAGCTTTAAAGGGGTTAACAATCTTACTTTAATTAACAAACAGAAAAGTAGAAAGAAGTGAATATCCAAGAAAGAAACCAATAGACAGGGCTGCAACTGTCTAAACAGAATAATGCAACCACCTACATACACCACCAGATGGGGGAACATCAGCATCTGAGTAGTCAGGGGGGCTCTTAACAAACAACTACTCAGAGTCCCGTCTAGGGAATCAAAAGGGCCTTCTCATGAGCAAGCCCCCAACGTAAAATATCAACCTCCCGGTGTATATAGTTTTTAACTAATAGGCTCAGAGTCAGGAGGCATCACAACCATAGTGACTCAGTGCCTAGTTTGCTTAGTACCAAAAGGTGTGAAAGCCTTCCTGCAAGCAAACCTCCCCCTAAGCAAGCTTCAACTTAGGCAAGTTTCTCCCCCAACGGATTCTATTGGACTCAGGATGTATCACAGCTGTGAAAGCAGCAAGATATCTGTGATAGAAATACCTGTGTACCTTTAGACCTGGGAACATGGCCCCTGTTCCAAGAGAAAGGGGAACACGTGTGGTCACATAGGCCTATGTGACAGGGAAGATCTTCCTGTTCCATTAACATCATGCCGAGGTATGGCCACTGTGCGTGCTACAACTTCTTGGAGCCAGAGGCAAGAGTTGGGTCAGCCATAATGAGCAGCCCTCACACCAGAGACTCCAGACCTCCTGAACACCTTTAATGCCAAGTGTAATAATACTGGCTCTCCCTACATCCCAGGATTCTTGTGAAGAAAGCACTTTGTAAACCTTTAAGTGCTATAGAAATACAACTTATTATTCAATAAACAGAGACAATTTACAAATGCTTCTGAATTCAAATGGACTTTTGGGTCCTGGGGGAGATGAACAGGAAAGGACAAATGTAGAAATACAGAGAAAAACAAGAGAAAGGTCAGGAGACAGACCCCGTGCAAAGGCAGATAAAAAATTTTTTAGTGTTAAAATTAAGGAAACTACTCTTATGATACCCCAGTCTTTACTTGCCTCTGGGTTTCAGAGAATAATCACTACTCCTGGTATTATCTATTAGCTAGTTAGATATTAGATAGATAGACAATAGCACTTTAATTGATTTTTCCCAATAAGTTCAATCTTCAGTGGTCAGGTTATGAATGGAATAGACATACTGACCTATGAGGGGAGAGATTGTTCTTTGTATTACAGTGGCAGTGATCAGAGCAATATTATTCTCAGGCCTGAGTTCTGAGGACCAGCAGTGTGGCTTCCATTCAAAATTGTTTTTATACCACCCTTAACATGAATACAAAAGATTGACAACCACTGGCAAATATAGCAGTGATCTCTCAGTTATCCATAATGTTGAATATGACTAAAAGAGCAAGTTATCCAAAGACTACTTGTTATTAGCATTAGGTGGTAAAAAGAGGAAGGAATGGAACAGACTTTTCTTTCTAATTGGGTAATCCTCAAAATCATTTGAGCACACACCAACTAATGGTGGGAGCAGATGACCCAGAAGCCTGCAGGATTTCAAAACTTTTCTGTAGAAAAGCCACAAAGTCAATTTCAATAGAAGGAATTTCCAAATAATCTCCCTGGCGTCCGTTTAGAGCAGAATCTTCTCACTCCTACCTCATGTTTCCTGTGGTTGCTACACTGTTCTCAGAAATCAGTACTCCTTATTTGGAAGCTGTGGGGGTTACCGTGGGGGCAGCCACTTAACTGTCCCCTATTCTTCCCAGGAATATATAGTATAGTGAGGAAGAGAGGTTGGCATTCACAGTCATTGCTTGGGTCACCCTATAAGTAGGATGAATAACTCTAGGACTTATGAAAAAAGCATTTTGAGGCAGTGGCTCCCAATCGGAAGATTGGGGTCTACTTGCACACTTTCAAACCTTCTCTGGAAAATCTCCAGACTGCTTTCCTGTCCTCCCCCCCCCCCATCCATTATAGAGGATTTGCCAGGATTCCCAACAGAGAGGGAAATAGCAGCCCTTCCCTCTACTTCTCTGCTCCATTCAAGCCCCTGTCTCTACTTCAACTCATCTCAAGGGTTGGGGTGGGGGTGGAGGCAAGATGAAAACTAGATGCTCTCCCTTCAAGGTCAGAGGACTCCCACTTTAATCCCTTCAGATGAAGAGTGATATAACCATAAATCATGGGTCACATTATTTCCATCATCACTATTAGGCATCCTAGATAATTAGCAGCTCTGGGGAGGGCTCCTTTCCAGCTAGAAAACACTGTACACACTCTAGGATGTCCTGGATTAAACCTGTGGTGCCTTGGAAATGAAAGGTTTACTTAATGGGCTTAGTTTGATTTAGGCCTCACGCACTTTCCACCCCAGGACCTTAGAACCACTTGGTGAGCTACTTAAGACTTACTCTAGTCCTGAGGCAAATTATTTCTCCAGCTCATTTTAGGCCTGGAGAAAACTGGGCCAAAGGGAAGTCTGGGGCTGAACTGGTTGTATCAGAAGTGATTATCCAGATGGCAAGAGCCAGGCATATCTTAGTGCTGCCCATGAGTGCTGATGGCCCCTCCGTCAGTAAATCAATAAATATTTATTAAGCACCTACTAGGACTAGTTACTATGTTAGTCACCGGGGCTTCAAAGAAAGTCGACCCAGGGTTCCTTTTGCTATACTTGGAGCTTAAAGTCCTTCATAACCTGGTCTCTCACTACTTGTCCAATCTTTTTACACCTTATTTCTCACCATGTACTTTTTGATCCAGTAACATCTTTCTTGTTATTCCCATCCCAAGACACCTTATCTCTCAGCCCTGGGCATTTTCTCTGGCTGTCCCCCTTGCCGAGCACACTCTCCCTCCTCATCTCTGCCTCTGGGGTTCCTTCAAGTCCCAGCTAAAGAAAGGAAGCCTTTTCCAATCTCTCTTAATTAATTCTTAATCATTTCTTTTTAAAATAGCTCGGATGTACATATTGTTTCCATATTGTCTCCCTCACTAGATTGAGAACTCCTTGAGAGCAGGAACTGTCTTTTGATTCTTCTTGGATCCCTAATGTTTCACATATTACCTGGCACATAGTAGGTGCTTAATAAAGTTTATTGACTGATTGACTATGATCAAGTGTTTTGGTTCTTAGGAATCCTTTCCTTCCTTTCTCTCTTTTTTCCCTTTTCCCCTTGGATTTTGATGGCAACTTTGAAATTAGATTCTTTAGCTAGAGAAAGTAGGGGAATAAGAACATTCTGGTGGACTTTTAACCAGTCAGAAGTTTATAGGGAAATCCCTGCCTTAGGACAGGAGCCTGGGAAGAGGCTGGGTGCTCAGGTTGATGTCAGTCTGAGGAACAGGCAGACTGTCACTGAGAACTGTCAGGGAGACTTGGATGACCTCACCCTTTCTGCCTGACAAGGTATCCATCCCTCTGACCTTTGGCCAAAGCAGGAAGGAAAGCCCTTCAGTCCAGTGTTTCGGAATAGAAAAAGAAATGAGGTCATCTGGGTCTCCTTGCCCCCCTCGCCTTCTTCCTCTCTTCCTTCTTCCTCTCTGTGGCCTTATTGACAAAGTACTCACGCTCCCCCACCCCCTCCGACTTGTTAGTATTGGCTTTCAGCTTACCCCACCCCAATCCTGTGAAGGTTGCAGTTCAGACAAAGTAGCAATATCATCAAAGAGAGAATCATGAATAAAAAACTGCTTTATGACACGTCTTCAAAGTGTCTTTTTGAAAGTTCAAAGGACAAGAGAAAGGAGAGAAGGAATTCACAGGAAGATGGAGGGGGGTGTAGACTATGATGAGCAATCAAATCTCTAAGGAATCAGAGGATTTTTTCTTTTTCCTTCCTTCCTTCCTTCCTTCCTTCCTTCCTTCCTTCCTTCCTTCCTTCCTTCCTTCCTTCCTTCCTTCCTTCCTTCCTTCCTTCCTTCCTTCCTTCCTTTCTTCCTTTCTTTCTTTCTTTCTTTCTTTCTTTCTTTCTTTCTTTCTCTTTACTGAATATTTTCTATGACAATTTAAATGTAGAAATCAAAATTGTTCATAGATCTCCAGGTTTCTGTGAGGGGGAATTAAAAAAAAATGGAAATGATCTCAATCTCTGACTAGAACTGTGTGGCCCTGGGCAAGTCACTTAACCTTTGTCTGCCTCAGTTTCCTCATCTGTAAATTGAAGGATGGCCTCTAAAGTCCCTCCTAGCTCTAAATTTATGATCCTATGATAGTCTAGATGAAAAGTCTTCATTCCTAGGAAGTGAAAGAAGTGAAAACTTCTCAGACTATACTCTAAAATCTAGTAAGGCTTTTTATGGAAAACAGGCCCAAATTCCCCTTCACAGGAAATCACATGGTTTACAAGGACTCAAAACTCAGAGGGAGTCATCCCTCTCCTCAGTGACACCTCAGCATAAGATATGCCAAATAAGGATAGAAGTACTTTCTCAAATGTACATTGGGTGGTCTACTGTTTTCTTGTTCCAGTACTTGAGGTAGATTGCCGTGCTTAGATTGTACGCCTAACTTCCAGCCAATGGAAGAAAAGAGTCGGGAAGGGGGTGGGGAGAATTCCTCCTTAGGGCTTTAGAACTTCACCATTTTCTTTTGTAAATTGCTTCTCCTCCCCACCATTTGTCAGGAAAGTGGCCCTTTCTCGAGATTGTAACAAACCATTCTTTTCTGCTGCCTACCTTGAGAAACCTCTGAGTATTGTTTGGGTAAGGATTTCTGTTGCATACAGTTTTTGGGGTACACACACCTAGCATTTTTGTGCTTCCTCCATCTGCATCTTCTGTTTGGATCAAACCATTTATTTTGACCTAGGGAAGGAGAGTCCAGAGCTGCAGGCAACTGGTTATTAGCTTAATCAAAAGAAATGAAAACCCCAATCTATGAAGAAAAAAAAAAGAAACTCACTCATAGCTCTATTTTTTATCAGAAGCAAGTAGACAATCCAGCTTTAGTTAGGGATTCTGAAAGCTTGGAGCAAATGGAGAAAACATTAGGGTGGTTGGTCAACTGGAAACCTGAGTCCTGCCTCCACCAGGACCTGTATGCAAGTGGGAGACTCTTTTAAATTCTCTTCACCATAATCTCCCATACTTTAAAATAGGTATAATAGAACATACTCCTCATCAGCTGGTCTGTGAAGCCTCTCCTTATCCCCTTTCTCTATAACAAGGGAGCTTTTTTCATCCCAGGGGGATTTTCCACACTCCCATAAAGCCTGTTTCTAATACACTTGCTATATAATATCATGTATTACAAAAATATGGGTTTGTATCTTATCACCCTATTAAATTGTAGTTCCATGATTACAAGGACTAGGTCTGCTTTCAACTTTGTAATTTCTCCAGTCTAGTGTAGCCTTCTTCCTTTATCTCCCCTCTGCTCCCCCCCCCCCCAAAATTAGGAATTTACTAAATGTTTAGTGAATGGTGAATCACCCCAGAAATGTTTAGTGATTTGTCCATAGTCACACACTTGCCTTATTTTGGGTCCAGATCTGTGATTTATTTGGTATGAGAAACTTCTAGTGTGGAAACTCTATTGGGGTTGGAAATTGAAGATTTGCACCTTGTCTCCCCCTCTTCTTCATCAGTGGCATTAGGAACTTGCCCATACAACTGACTAGCCACACAGCCTATATGTATTAGAAGCAAGACTTGAACCCAGATGTTCCTGATTCCAAGACCAGTCTCCTATTCAGGACACCATGCTGTTTTTCACATTACTAAATGATAAATACATTAAAAATACAAGCAAAGTCTTTTGTATGGCCAGAGGTTAAAATGTTATTACCAAATGAGGTTCTCTGGTATTCCAGAAAGAGATAGAATTTCAATTGAAAACAAAAGTTTTGAATTAGATGATTTCCAAGGTCCTTTTCTTAGAGATAGGATTTCACTGAGTTGAGGGAGCAGAGGACATTCTCAGCATAGAGTATAAGGTCCTTTAGGGCATGGACTGTTTTAGGTCTTGTCTTTTTATTCCCAGAGTTTAGCATAGTATCTGGCATATAGTAGGTGCTTAATAAATGCTTGTTGATTGATAGGGATCTATGTAAGAGGAATGGTGAAAGGAAAGCTCAGACTATGTGTTGTGGAAAGGTCCATTATGGCCTGAGTTGGGGAGGGGAGAGTAGAATGAAATAAGATTGGAAAATAATATGGCAAGAGATTAAGGAGGGCCTTGGATGCCAGGCAACATAATTTTGATGTTTATTTGGTGGGTAATAAGGCACCATTGAAAAATTTTGATTACAGGAGTAACATGGCATGCTTTGTGCATGAGGAAGATTAGTGTATCCTTGATGTGAAGGATGTTTTAGAAGAAGAAGAGGGGAAAGAGAAGGGAAAATCTGGCAAAGACTCTATGTATGATCCTCTATAACTCACTAGCAGTCAAGAGATAAGGGGGAAAAGTCCCTGGACTGATTTGTGAATTGCCAGCATTAGACATGAACTTCTCTTACTGCATAAAACCATGTTCCCAGAGGGCTTAGGCAGGAAGTCAATTTCTAGTTCATTTGAATCTACAAGAGGTAAATAGAGCATAATGACCCACATGGAGTGCAGCAAGGCCTTGCCTGGGAGCATCTTGTGAGAGGTGCCAGGCAAGCTTTCATCTCCACAAACGCTGCCCCTCAGGCTTCCAAGTCTGCTTTCCCATGGTTCCTCCAACAGTGTCTTCCTCCAGGAGTGCTACTTACCCCAAAGGCAGAGGGGTACCCTTCAGGACTCGATAACTAACTCACAGGGAAGAATCCCACCTCAAATGAATCACCAATCCCACTTCCTCAGCTTTCCTTGGTGGTCCTTTGCCCACACATTAACCACACCCACTTGGCACTAGCCAATGGGGTCAAAATTAGCTTCTGAGGCAAGATGGGAATCTTGATCCAAGGTCCTGTGGGTAGTGGTTGAGACAAAACCGGACACAAAGACATACAAGGTCCAGACACTGATCAATTAGTTGTTTTTGTATGCCTAGAAATGTGCAGTCCCTGTCACTTTAAAAAAATTAAATTCTATTTTTGACCCAAATCTACCTTCTATCCCTCCCACTTTCCAAGTTGAATAAGAAAGAAAAACAACACTCTTGTAACAAGTATGTATAGTCAAGAAAAACAAATTCCCGCAATTGGCCATGTCCAAGTGGTGTGTGTGTGTGTGTGTGTGTGTGTGTGTGTGTGTGTGTGTGTGTGTCTCCATTTGCATTGAATCCCTCACTTCTCTGTGAGGTTTCGTCATGAATTCTCTCAAATCATGGCTAGTTTATTGCATTGATCAGAATTCTTAAATCTTTCAAAGTTGTTTGTTTTTATAATATTGCTGTTATAGAAATTCTTCTCCTGGTTCACCTGGTTGTCAGTTCATAAAGTCTTCCCAGGTTTCCCTAAAACTCTTCCCTTCATATTTTTTTATAGTACAATAGCATTCCATCACATTCATATGTTATAGCTTGTTCAGCCATCCCCCAATTGATAGGCACCCCTCAGTTTCTCATTCTTTGCCACCACAAAAAGAGCTGCTTTAAATATTTTCATATATATGGGTCCTTTTCCTTTTTTTTTTTATTTCTTTGGGATATCAGCCTAGCAGTGGTATAGCTGGGTCAAAGTCATGCACTGTGTCAGTCATTTTGGGGGCATCATTCCATATTACTTGCTAGAATGGTTGAACTAGTTCCATAGCTCCACCAACAGTGTATGAATGGTCCTTTTTTCCTGCAGCCCCCCCTTTTTTTTGTTCAACTTTTTCGATCTGATGGGTCTGAGGAAGAACCTCATAATTGCCTTAATTTGCTTTCTCTAAACAGTGACTTGGAGCAATTTTTTTTTCATTTGGCTTTTGATAATTTGAATTTCTTCCTTTGAAAACTGCACATTTATATCTTTTGACCATTAACTTATTTTGACCATTCCCCATTTATCATTTGGAGAATGGTCCTTAGTTTTATAAATCACAAGTTCATGAGATCCCTGTCATCATAGAAGGAGGGCACAGAGAACAATCTCTAGCAGCTCTAGATAGTCAGACACATTTCTCCAAGTACCTTGCCTAGATCTCTTCACTTTTCCTTGCCCCATCTTTGTCAGACTGAATCTGGAATAATGAATTCTGTTCTGGGCACTGTGTTTTAGGAAGGCCATTGAAAACGTGGAGCTTATCTAGGGAGAGCAGCTAGGATAGTTAGGAGAATAGAGAACTTATTATATGAGCCTAAACTGAAGGAACTTGTTGGCATGGGATGGGAAGTCATAGTTAAGCTTAGAAAAGAGGACTTCTCCAGATTGATGCTGTCTCTGGTATTTAGACAGCTGTCATATGGAAGAGGGATTTAATTCTTTTCCCTTCAACCCAGAGGGTAGAACCAATCATCAATCAATCAGTAAACATTTATTAAATATCTGCTATGTGCCAGGCACTGTGCTAAGCTCTGAAGATACAAGAAGAGGCAAAAAACAGTCTTTGCCCTCAAGGAGCTCACAGTCTAATGTCAATTGTGTTGACATGCAATCAAATCTATACAAGTAAGCTATATAGTACAAATAAATGTTTAAGAGAAGGAAAGCACGGAGATTAAGAGGGTTTGGGAAAGGCTTTCTGCAGAAGATGGGATTTTAATGGCACTTGAAGGAAGCCAGGAGGTGGAGATGAGAAGGGAGAGTGTTCCATTTGCGGAGGACAACCAGAGAAAATGCCCAGAGTTGAGAGATGGGGTGTCCTGTTCGTAAAACAGCCAGGAGGCCAGAGTCACTGATCGAAGCAATAAGAGGGGGCTAGGTTATGAAGGGTTTTGAATGCCAAGCAGAGGATTTTGTATTTGATCCTGGGGGGTAATAAGGAGCCACTGGAGTTTATTGAGTAGGGGAGTGATGTGACTGATTGTTGATTTAGGAAAATCTCATTGGTGACTGAATCAAGGATGGATTGAAGTAGGGAGAGCCTTGAGGCAGGCAGACCTTCCAGCAGACTATTACAATAGTCTAGGTATGAGGAGATGAGACTATGCCCTAGAGTGGTGGCAGTGTCAGAGGAGAAAAGGAGGGGTATCTGAAAGATGCTACAAAGGTGAAATCAGCAGGCCTTGGCAACAGGTTGGTTATCGTGGAGGAGGGTAAGCCAGGAGCGGAAGCTGCAAAGTCAGATCTTGGCTAGGTATAAGGAAATATTTCTGTTTTTTGGGGTTTTTTTGAGGGCAGTTGGGGTTAAGTGACTTGGACAAGGTCACACAGCTAGTAAGTGTTAAGTGTCTGAGGCCGGATTTGAACTCAGGTTCGCCTGACTCCAGGGCCCATGCTCTGTTCACTGTGCCATCTAGTTGCCCCTAAGGAAACATTTCTTAACAATTAGAGCTTACAAGAGTTGGAACAGGCTGCCTTGGGAGGTTATCTCTCCCTAGAAATCTTGAAGCCAAATCTTAATGGTCACTTGCCAGGCATATTGTAGAGTGTATTCCTATGCAGGTCTAGATTGAACTAGAAGACTCTAAGGTCCTTGCTGACTCTGAGATCCTATGACTCAATGATCATTAATTGTATACTTGTCTTTTCACCCCACCTCCCATCAGTCCATTGCAAGTTCTTTGAGAGCAGAAAGATCTCAGTCATTCAGATTTATCTTTGTATTTTTATACCTAGCATGTCATGAAGGCTTCAGAAGAAAGATGAATAGATCATGTCACAATCACCGCTGTAAGTAATTCGGTGTTTCTGTATGTAAATACAGCAGCAGAGATGCAGAGAGGAGAAGGGAGTTAGACTGGTAGTCTAATTACCTAAGCTTTAAAATGGGAGTAATTGTTGTAATCACCCATCATTTTACCACCAGAATAGTAGGAACATAGGAAGGTGCCTTAGAAGTATTCTTGTTCAACCCCAGAATCCCAGAATTTGAGATCTGAAAGGGACTTCAGCAACCAGCATCTAATCCCACCCACACCTGCAAGAGATCCTCATTGTAACATGTCTGACAAGTGGTGATTCAACCTCTGCCTGGAAACCTCTAATGAAGTGAACCCATAATGGCTCCAAGGTAACCCATTCCATTTTGTGCCAACTCTTGTTGACACTAACTTCAAGCCTTTCACCATCCTGCTAATCCTCTTCTGGACAACTCTCCAGCTCCTCAATGCCTTTCTCAAATTGTAGCGCCCCAAACTTTACACATTAGGTCTTATGATGACATAGAACAATGGGCTATCAACTCCCTATTCCTTGAAAATATGTCACCTTTAATGTAGTGCCAAATCAATTTTTTTTGGCTGCCACACCATATTGATGATACATATTGAATCAGCAGTCCACTAAGACCACCAGCTTTTTGGAGAACATACCTCCACCATTTTATTCTTGTGAAGTTCTTTTTTTTTTGTACCCAGGTGTAAGACTTTACATTTATTTTATAGTTAAGGAAACCTAAACCTGGAGATGTTAAATGATTTTCCCAGGGTCACACAGATAATACATTGTCAAACCTCAATTTCAACTAAGGTCCCTAGACTCCAAATTCAGTGCTGTTCTCATATGATGACTAGAAGTAGGAGGATTTAGAAGAACCCAAAGAAAGCAAGATGGATATGAGAAAAACCTTCACCAAAGCACTAAATAAAGGTTTAAATTAGAAGACATATAATCAATGATAAGCACACAATTTAAGGTATATTAATCAAAATCTTTTTCATTTTTTAAATTTAGGGTTTTATCTGGATTTGCATGATGTTTTGGGTAGGATAGCTTTAAAGTGTGAACATGTACACATGATTTAAAAGGGATATAAATTGAGTTGAGAAACAATGAAATAATACCTCTAAGTGGTTATTTATATAGGTACCTCTATCAGATATATAGATTTCATGTATTTATTTTGGAGAGGGAGCAGAGCAGTAGCTGGAGACCTTTGTGAAAACTCAAATTAAGCAATTGTAAATTCCTACATCATATATAGGTGTCATTTCAGACATGTGTTTGAATGTGTATATGGGATGTGCCATATTACATTTATTTACAGTATATAACTGTGCTTATTTGTCTGTCTATTGGTATATATAGTATATGCTATATATACCTATATACCTATAAATGCATTTATAGGTATACAGGTATACACACATATGTAAAGTATATATCTTTATATGAGTATATACACCTACATATATACATATATAGGCACATACTTATATATGTATGTGTATGTACACATATACACACATAAACACACACTCCTCTTTGTGAATGTATATATAGAAACACCTATGTGTAGGTATGGGCATATACACACACATATATACAGAAATATCATTATATAGACATACTTACATATGTTATGTATAGACGTGTGTGTGTGTGTGTGTGTGTGTGTGTGTGTGTGTGTGTGTATCAGGAAGATCTGGGACCAGTCCTGGCTCTGACACATTTTGACTGTGTGACCTGGACAAGTGGTTTAATATCTTAGTGCCTCAGGTAACTTTCTAAGTTTCACAGCAGGTGATGATCTGCATAAATATATATTCACTCACATGTACATATGATTGGATATTGCCTTCATGATGCTTCAATGACATTTTTTTAAGTCCTTGGAGACTTAGGAAAGCCAGTGACTACTGCTCTGAGGGAAAGGAGAAAAGTAGATTTTTGTAGCCAAGCGAAAAAAGAAGAGAGAAAAGAATTAAGAAAAAAAAAGGTTAAAAAAAGGAGCGGGAGGAAATAGAACAAGGAGACTGCTTCAAAAGGAAGGAAGTGAATGGTGGACCCAACTGGAAAGAACAAGAGTGACAGGGAGGAGCTGCTGCACAGGACCTGGGGAATGAAGAGAGTCTGATGAGCACAGATCTACATACACAGATCAGACATTGGGGAAATGTCCGGAGGGTCTGGGTCTAAAGGCTGGGAAAAGTGTAAAGGAACAGAAGAGAAAGGTTTGACTACTGATGTGGTATTGCTACAGTGCTTGAAGTTAGAAAAGCAGGATGACAAAAGAATGGGCTGCCTCTTTACACACACACACACACACACACACACAGAAATCAATATTTTGTTTTGAGGAAAACAGAACAAACTTTGGTTCTGAGTGGAAGTACAGAATTGACAGGGTCTAGTGGAGCTACATGATTCCTAGCAATTCCTCCTGAATGACTTGTTCTTGGTTTATTATTCGAAATCTAGTTCTCAAATGTCGAGGTCCCTCTTAGGTGATCCCCAGATACCCTATTTTCTTCTAAGTACTGTCTAGTCATTAAAATCTTTAATACCATCAACACTCAGCTATTTGGGGAAATAATCGAGTATAGACCTTGTCTAAAAATCATGAATCCACATCCAGAAAACTATGGAGTCTGAATGCAGATTGAAGAATCCTATTTTCTCTTTTTTTTGTCTTTTCTTTCTTGTGGTTTTCCTCTTTTATTCTGATTCTTTCACAACATGACCAAAATGGAAATATGTTTAATATTATTGGACATATATAAACTATATCAGACTGCATGCAATCTTGGGTGGGGGGATTTAGAACTGAAAATCTTATAAAAATGAGTGTTGCAAACTAATAATGAATACGTAAATATTTTTTTAAAAAGAGAATATTAACACTTTTTAAAAACTCTTTTTGGAGGGGAGAAGGCAGGACAATTGGGGTTATGTGACTTACCCAAGGTTACACAGCTAGTAAGTGTGTCAAGTGTCTGAAGCCAAATTTGAACTCAGGTCCTCCTGACTCCAGGGCCAGTGCTCTATTGATTGTGCCACCTAGCTGCCCCAATACTTTTTGAAAAAGAGAAAAAAATCATGACTCACACCTGAAAATAATGAATAATTTACATATACATTCTAATCTGTCCTCCATTCAGACACCAAAATGATTTTCCTAAAGGTCGGGGCCCATCATGTCACACACACCCTCTCCTTTGCCACACACACACTCCATAAACTCCAATGGTTCCCTATTACCTCTAGGATCAAAAACAAAATCCTCTGTTTGGCATTCAAAGCCTTTCATAACCCAGTTCCTCCTCACCTCCCCCTTTCCAGGCTTTTTACATTTTATACCCTGGCACATACTCTTGGATTCTATGATGTGGGCCTTCTTATTCCAGCTCTCACCTCTGGGCATTTTCTCTGGTTGTCTTATAGGCCAGGAATGCTCTCTTTGCTCATCTCCACCTACCCACTTCCTTCAGGTTCCACCTAAAATCCCATCTTCTTTAGTCTTTCCCAACCTCTCAGTTCTAATACCCTCCTCTTGGAATTATTTCCTATTTATTTTGGGCTCGTTTGTACATATTTGTTTGCTTGTTTTCTCCATTAGATTGTGAATCCTTTAAGGTCAGGAACTGGTTTTTGCCTCTTTTTGTAACCCCATCACTTAGCGGAGTTCCTGACACATAGTAGGTTCTTGATAGATGTTTATTGACAGAGTGTTCCTTTTCCCACAGGTAAAATAGTCAGTGGGACATCATACTCTTTAGGGAATGAAGGGAAGGGCTGAGAAAGATTTTGTTGCTTGATTTTTTCCTGTATTTTAGTTTGCTATTCAGTCTCAATTAAATGCTTTGCTTTTGATTTATGGTCCCTGTCTTGTTTGTAGAGAACGGAGACAAGCATTGCATTTGCATGATTAAGATTATCTATAACACTGCTTATTGAAGATGTGACTTGGGAATGGAGGTCTTTCTTTCCAAACATTCATTGTGTGTAGAACACTGTTGTTAGGCTCTGAGAGGAGACACAAAACAAATAAGATATGGTCCCTTGTGTTCTACTTAAAAAGTTTCCATTGACTTGCTATTTTTGATCTGGAAAAGAAGTCTTCTGTATATCTGTGGCTTCTTGTGTCTTTTCCTGTCCTCTTCCTTTACTTCTAACTCCCAGTATTCCTCTCTAGGATTTCAAGATTTAGATCTGAAAGGGAATTCATGGTCACCTAGACTTGAGGTTCTTATCCTGGCATCTGTAAATTTATTTTTTCAACTTTTTGATAAGTGCATTTAAATCTAATTGCTTTCCTTTGCAATCCTGTGTATTTTATACATTTAAAACTCTCATTCTAAGAATGAGTCCTGATTGCCAAAAGAATTCATAATATAAAATTAAGCATCTCTAATCTGGGACAATCTCCTTGGGGAAACTGAGGCTGGGGTTGCCAAAGTAGTAAGAGATAGCACCAGAATTCAAACTTTAGCCCTTGGACTTTATTTCTCTTTTCCTCTATTCTCTTCTCTGTCAAGAAAATAGCACCTTGGTGGTTAGAGTGGGAGGATGTACCAGTTGATTCCCACAGTTTCTCTGAAGGGACAGGAAGGTCTTGGTGACTCATAAACCCTAACAAGATGTTCTCTGTGTGTTTGTCTTTCTTGTTTATTATCTTTAATTTCATGGTTTTCCTACCATTGAGTCCAGTTTTATATTTTAATGTCCAACATAATTTTGTTGGGGAAAATTTGTCTGGGTTCTAACAGCTCAAGTAATTTTGATGGGTACTAAGAATACCATGGTTGTCTGCTGGTGCCAGCTCTTCCTGCTAAACACAATACTCACACGTGCACATCACATACACACACACACCAGACAGTTACAGTTCTGTTCATCCTTTAGTACCTAGGTCTGAAACTTTGGAGTTATGCTCAGCTAATTCCCTTTCCTCACATGACCAGTTACACCCAGTCTGTTGCTGGACCTTGTTGATGGCGGCAGCTGGTGGAACAGAGGATGAAGCACTAGGCTTGGAATCAAGAAGACCTAAGTTCAAAGGTAGTCTCAGACACTTCCTAGCTATGTGACCCTGGACTAGTCACTTATCTTCTGTTTGCCTCAATTTTGTCAACCGAAAAATGGGGATAATAACATCTACCTCCCAGAGTCATGATGAGGATGAAATAATATTTGTGAAGCACTTAGCACAGCGCCTGGCACATAGCACTAATAAATGCTTGTTTCCTTTGTTGATTCTTCATCCACAGCATCTTTCATTTCTGTTCCTTTTTTTTCCACTCCTATGACCACCGTACTAGTCAGGCCCTCATCCTCTTTTACCTGGGCTTTTGCAGTGATTCCCCCCCCCCCCCTTTTTTTGTCTTCTATCTGTGTTTTCCTGCTCTGATCCATTTTTCACATAGCTTCCAATGAGCATATCACTCTAATGAAGAAATGCTTTTGCTGGGAAGGCTAGGTGGCGCAGTGAATAGAGCACTGGCCCTGCAGTTAGGAGAACATTAGTTCAAATCTGGTCTCAGACACTTAACACTTACTAGTCATGTGACCTTGGGCAAGTCACTTAACGCCAATTGCCCTTCCCTTCCCCCCTCCAAAAAAGGAAAAAAAAAAAAGAAACATTTTTGCTTTTAGGATAAAATGCAAACTTCTCAGCTTGGCTTTGAAATCCTTCATATTTTGACTCTGGTCTAACTTTCCCAAGGTATTTCACATTACTATGAAATTCCCCCAGATAAGCATTCCATTTCATACAAGCTGGCTTATGTGTCAGAATGAACTCCCTCTTCTTCATCTCTCAGAATCTTGAACTTCCTTCAGGGATCAGCTCAGCTGCCACTTCCTGTGGGAAACCTTTCCACTCCTTTTAGATGACAATGTTCAAGTCAGGGGAATGACTGCATCGATTTGATTGGCAGACAGTTTGTGAAGGGAAGTAGTATGAAATAAAGCTCTAATGGTAGAATGGAGCCAAATTCTGGAGTATCTTAATTGGCAGCCCTGAATAAGAGTTGAATAATAATAATTAACTTTTATTTTTATTTATTTCTTTATTTACTTTTAGCATACAATATTCAGCTCCACAAGCTTTTAAGTTCCAAATTTTCTTCCCCTGCCCCGCTATGGCGATATATAATCCAATATGGGCTCTCCAGATACCTTCACAAATAATTAACATTTATATTTTGCTTTACAAATATGTCATTCAATCCTCACAGAAGCCCTGGGAGGTAGGTGTTATTATCAACCCCATTTTATAGATAAGGAAGCAGAGTCAGACAGGTCAAGTGACTTGTCCAAGTCCTCACAGCTAGTATGTATCTGATGTCAGACTGAGCTTGGTTCTTCCTGACTTTAGGTCCAGTACTCTTACCACTGCACCACCTTTATCCCTAATCAGTCAGTCTGAGCAGTCCATTATCAGCCTCTTTCTTGACACCAACATAGTAGTGGCAAAAAGGGGGGGGGGGGGGGAGGTAGAGGGGAATGACTCCTTTTGTTATGTTGTCCTTTGTGTTTGCTCAGGATCAAGAAATGAAAGAGGCCAAAGGTGGATAGACTATATAGTAGCCTCATGCCTATTTAACATAAATGCTTTTTAAAAAGAATTATTGGAAAGCCCTGGATTTAGTGAGCACTAAATAGCAGGAAAAAAGAAATGGACTATATCTTAAAAGACACAACTGAATGGTTGATGAGGTGAGAGTCATTTTTGAATTGTTATTCTGTGTGCAATTAGACTATTCACTCTTTAGAGCAAAGATAATTAATGAAACAGAGAAGAAAGGATGAATATGAGAAGATATGGCATGCTATTAACATAGTTCAAACCTGACCCACTCAGACAAGGTATTAATGTAAAAAATATTGGAAACAACACAATAATAGATGCTGACAAGAACTGCCACCATTTCACAAGGAAGTTTAACAGATGTAAATTAATGACCACAAAAAGGTGGCCAGAATAGACTACAAATCACCCCAAGCTTGTATCTAGTAAAGTGGAAAAACATGGCAACCAGGGACAGCACTAGTTTATACTAAAAACTGATTAACAAAAACATATGAAGGAAGATGAGCACTAGTGTCTCGTAAAATAGAAGACCACCAGAGAAATAAATGAACTTTAAGAAAGCTTGATGTGAATTTCAAGTAAGCCAGGTCATCTCAACCTCATTTTGAGATGAAACTGGAAGGATGACAAACAGATAAAAGTGGGAAAAGATCTATCAGTATTTCTCAAACAAAATATTTTCTTTTCTCCCCCAGTATGTTTTATTTATTTCATTAAATATTTCGCAATTATGCATAAATTTTTAAGATATTTTTTAAATTTTGAGTTCTAAATTTTTTCCCTCCTTCCCTTCACTTTTAGCTCTTTGGGAAAGCAAGGGATTTGATATAGATTATACGTGTGAAGTCATGCTAAACATATCTGTATGTAAGCCATATTGCAAAAGAAAACACAGACCACCCCTCTTTCCCAAAAGAAACCCCAAGAAAAATAAAGAAAGCTTAACTTGCATTCAGACTTCATCAGTTCTTTTTCTGGAGGTGGATAGCATTTTTTCATCATAAATTCCTTGGACTTATCTTGGATCATTGATTGCTGAGAATAGTTTAGTCACTCACAGTTGATCATCATACACTATTGCTGTTACTGTGTACAATATTCTCCAGGTTCTGCTCACTTCACTCTGCATCAGTTCATGTAAGTCTTTCCAGGTTTTTCTGAGAGCATCCAACTATATTTCTTATAGCACAATAGTATTCCATCACAATCATATACCACAACTTATTTAGACATTTCCCAACTGGTGAGTATTTCCTCAATTTCCAATTCTTTGCTACCACAAAAAAAGCTGCCACAAATACTTTTGTATATATAGATCCTTTTCATTTTTCCCTTGATCTCTTTGGGATATAGATCTAGCAGTGGTATTGCTGGGTCAAACGGTTTTATAAAACACAGTTCTATAGCCCTTTGGCATAGTTCCAAATTGCTCATCAGAATGATTAGATCAGTTCATAACTCTGCTAAGAGTGTATCAGAGTCCCTTTTGTTCCACATTCCCTACATTTGTCATTTTCCTTCTCTGTCATATTAGCCAATCTGGTAGGTGTTAGGTGGCAGCTCAGAGTGGTTTTAATTTACATTTCCCTAATGAATGATGATTTAGAGCATTTTTAAATATGACTATAGATAGCTTAGATTTCTTTATCTAAAAACTGTTCTTTTTTATTTATCCATTGGGCAATTATTGGTATTCTTATAAATTTGACTCAGTTCTCTGTATATTTATGAAATGAGACCTTTATCAGAGAAACTTGTAAATTCTCACCCTCCCAGTTTTTTGCTTTTTTCCCTAATCTTTAGCAATCTTGGTTTTGTTTGTGCAACCCCTTTTTAATTTAATGTAATCAAAATTATTCATCTTACATCTCTCTATCTCTTCTTTGGTTATAAATTCTTCCTTTGTCCATAGATCTGACAGTTAAAATTTTCCATGTTCGCTTAATTTGCTTATGGTTTTGCTCCTTATGTTTAAGTCATGTACTCATTTTGAACTTATTTTAGAATACAATGTAAGATGTTGATCTCTATACCAAGTTTCTGCCAAACTACTTTCCAGTTTTTCCAGCAATTTTTGTCAAACAATGAATTCTTGTTACCAAAGCTTGGATCGTGGGGTTTATCAAACACTAGATTACTATGGTTATTTACCATGATGTATTGTGTACCTATTTCACTGACCCACCACTATTTCTTAGCCAGTACCAGATTGTTTTGTTGATTACCATTTTGTAATACAGTTTGAAATCTGGTACTGTTAGGCTACTTTCCTTCACATTCCCTCTCCCCCGCCCATTGATTCCCTTGACATTTTTTAACTCTTGTTATTCCAGATAAATTTTATTATTTTTTTCCTTGCTTTGTAAAATTAGTTTTTGATAGTTTGATTGGCATGGCACTGAATAAATTAATTTGGGTAGAATTACAATTTTTATTCTATTGGCTTGATCTACCCATGAGCAATTAATATTTCTCTAATTGTTTAGATCTGACTTTATGTGAAAAATGTTTTGCAGTTGTGTTCAAAAAGTTCCTGGGTCTGTCTTGGTAGGTAGACTCCCAGGCATTTTATATTGTCTGCAGTAATTTTAAATGGAACTTCTCTTCCTGTTGTACTTTGTTAATAATATATAGAAATGCTGATGATTTATGCAGGTTTATTACTATTATTAATTTATTATTTATTAATTATAATATAAATAATATATTATATAATGTATAATCATGTATAATATAGAATTATATAATAATGTGTAATATATTATATAAATATATAACATATATTATAATAATATAAAAATAAATAATAATTTATTATTATTATTATCCACAACTTTGCTGAAGTTGTTAATTATTTCAATTAGTTTTTTTAGTGGATTCTCTAAGTATACCATCATATTGTCCACAAAGAATATGATAGTTTCATTTCCTCATTGTCTATTCTAATTCCTTCAATTTACTTTTCTTCCCTTCTTGCTATAGCTAACATCTCTAGTATAATATTGAAAAATTTTAGTTATAATGGGCATCCTCACTTCACACCTGGTCTTATTGGGAAGGCTTCTAACTTATCCTCATTACATATAATGCTTGCTAGTGGTTTTAGATTGATTCTACTTTCATTTTAAGGAAAATTCCTTATGTTTCCATATTTCTAGAGTTTTAAGGATGAGTATTGTATTTTGTCAGAAGTCTTTTCTGCATCTGTTGAGATAATCATTATTTTGATTGGTTTCATTATTCATATAGTCAATTATGCTGATAGTTTTCCTAACATTGAACAGTCTTGCATTCCTGGCATAACTCCCACCTGCTTATAGTGTTTGTTCCTTGTGATATATTGCTGTAGTCTCCTTGCTAGTATTTTATTTAAAAATTTTTGCATCAATATTCATTATGGAAATTGGTCAATAATTTCCTTTCTACATTTTTGCTTTCCCTAGTTTAGGTATTAGCACTATATTTGTGTTGTAAAAAGAATTTGGTAGGATTGCTTCTTAGCCTATTTTTCTAAATATTGAATAAATTGTCCTTTAAATGTCTGGTAGAATTTAGTTGTGAATTCATCTGGTTGTGGAGAATTTATTTTTAGGGAGTTCATTTGTGACCTGTTCAATTTCTTTTTCTAACAGGATTATTTAAGTATTCTATTTCCTCTTCTGTTAATCTGGACAGTTTATATTTTTGTAAATATTCATCCATTTCACCTCGATTGTTAAATTGGCTTATAATTGAGCAAAATAGCTCCTAATACTGGTTTTAATTTCCTCTTCATTGGTGATGAATTTATCCTTTTCATTTTTGATACTGGTAATTTGGTTTTCTTCCTCTTTTAAAAATCAAATTAACCAATGGTTTATCTATTTTATTGTTTTTATTTTCATAAAACCAACTCCTAGTTTTATTTATTAGCTTTGCTTTTCTTGCTTTCAATTTAACTAATCTCCTTTGATTTTCAGGATTTCTAATTTGGTGCTTAGTTGGGGACTTCTAATTTATTCTTTTTTCTAGTTTTTTTAATTGCATGCTTAATTTACTAATCCACCCTTTTTCTATGTTTTTGATTTAAGTGTTTAGAGATATAAAATATCCCCTAAGTACTGCTTTGACTGCATCTCATAAATTTTGGTATGTTGTCTCATTGTTGTCATTCTCTAATGAAATTATTTATTATTTCTATGATTAAACTAATAAAGAAAACCAGGAGCTGGTTTTATGAAAGTTTGCTCTTTGAAGACAGGGTCTATTTCATTTTTATCTTTGCCTGATACAATGCCTTATTCATTGGAGGTATATAATAAATGCTTGTTGAACTGAATAATAAAACTGACATTTATAAAACACTTATGTGGGTTTATTTTATATCCTGCAACTTTGCCAAATTTATTTATTGTCTCAAGCAGTTTTTTGATTGATTTTCTAGGATTCTCTAAGTATATCATCATATCATCTGCAAAGAATGATAGCTTAGTCTCTTCTTTGCCTAATTTGATTCCTTCAATTTCTTTTTCTTTTCTAATTGCTACTGTTAACATTTCTAGTACCAGATTGAATAAGAGGGGTGATAGTGGACATCCTTGTTTTACCCCTGGAAATGCTTCTAGCTTATTCCCATTACATATAATACTTGCTGATGGGCTTTAAATAGATTCTACCTATTATTTTAAGGAAGACTCCATTTATTCCTATACTTTATAGTGTTTTTTTAAAATAGAAATGGATGTTGTATTTTGTCAAAAGTTTTTTCTGCATCTATTGAGATAATCATATGATTTCTGCTAGTTTTATTGTTGATATGATCAACTATACTGATGGTTTTCCTAATATTGAACAATCCTTGCATTCCTGGAATAAATCCTACCTGATCAAAGTGTATTATTCTTGTGATAAGTTGCTGTAGTCTTTTTGCTAATATTTTATTTAAAATTCTTGCATCTATATTCATGAGGGATATTGGTCTATAATTTTCTTTCTCTGTTTTATCTCTTCTTGATTTAAGTATCAATGCCACATTTGTGTCATAAAAAGAATTTGGTAGGACTCCTTCACCAATTTTCCCAAATAGTTTGTAGCATATTGGAATCAATTGTTCTTTAAATGTTTGACAGAATTCACTAGTAAAGCCATCTGGCTCTGGAGATTATTTCCTAGGGAGTTCATTGATGGCTTGTTTGATTTCTTTTTCTGAGATGGGGTTATATAAGTAATTTACTTCCTCTTCTGTTAATCTGGGCAACTTATATTTTTGTTAAACGTTCATCCATTTCACTAAGATTGCCAAATTTATGTACATACAATTGGGCAAAATGATTCGTAATTATTGTTTTAATTTCCTCTTCATTGGAGGTAGATTCACCCTTTTCATTTTTGAGACTCATAATTTGGTTTTCTTCTTTCTTTTTTTAAATCATATTGGCTAAAGGTCTATCAATTTTGTTGTTTTTCATAAAATCAGATCTTAGTTTTATTTATTAGTTTACTAGTTTTCTTAAATTCAATTTTATTAATCTCTCCCTTTGGTTTTTATTATTTCTAATTTAGTATTTAATTGGGGATTTTCAATTTGTTCTTTTTCTAGCTTTTTCAGTTGCATACCCAGTTTATTGACCTCCATTTTCTCTATGGTATTTGTGTATGCATTCAGGGATATAAAACTTCCCCTAAGAACTGCTTTTGCTGCATCCCACAAGTTTTGGTATGTTGTCTCATTATTGTCATTCTCTTGAATGAAGTTACTGATTGTTTCTATAATTTCTTCTTTGACCCACTCATTCTTTAGGATTAAGTTATTTAGTTTTTAGTCTATTTAGTCTAAATAAGTTTTTAGTCTATCCTTCCATGGCCCTTTATTACATGTAATTTTTATTGCATCATTATCTGAGAATGATGCATTTACTATTTCTGCCTTTCTGAGCTGAATTGTGAGGTTTTTATGCACTAGTACATGGTCAATTTTTGTGTATGTGCCATGTACCACTGAGAAGGTATATTCCTTTTTATCCCCATTTGGTTTTCTCTAGAGGTCTACCATATCTATCTTCTCTAAGATTCTATTTCCCTCCTTAACTTCTTTCTTGTTTATTTTGAGGTTAGATTTATCAAGTTCAGAGAGGGGAAGATTGAAGTACCCCACTAGTATAGTTTTGCTATCTATTTCTTCCTCTAACTCTCTTAACTTCTCTAGGAATCTGGATGCTGTACCGATTGGTGCATAAATATTTAGTAATGATATTGCTTCATTTTCAATGGTGCCTTTTAGCAGGATATAATTTCCTTCCTTATCTCTTTTAATTAGATCTATTTTTGCTTTTGCTTTGTCTGAGATAAGGATTGCTACTCTTGCTTTTTTTTACTTTGGCTGAAGCACAATATATTTTACTCCAGCCTTTTACCTTTACCCTGTGTGTATCCATCCCCCTGTTTCAAATGTGTTTCTTATAAACAGCATATTGTAGGATTATGGTTTTAATCCATTCTGCTATCCACCTCTGTCTTATGGGAGAGTTCATCCCATTCACAGTTATGATTACTATCTGTGTCTTTCCCTCCATCCTATTTCTTCCCCTATTTATGCTTTTATTTTTCCCCTTCTTAGGAGTTTTCCTTTTGACCACCACTTTCCTCAGTATTCCCTCCTTATCAGCTCCCCTTCCTTTTCTTACCCTTTCCCCTTACCACCTCTTTCCTCCCTTCTATCCACACCCCATTTTCCTTAGCCCTTCCCCCCTCCTACTGTCTGTAAGGTATGATATATTTTTATGCTTAATGTAGTATGTTATTTCTTCCTTGAACCAAGATTGATGAGAATAGATCTCATGCAGTGCTCCTCTCCCTCCCCTCTTTCCTTCTATTATGATAGGTTTTATGTCTCTTCTCAATAGGGTACTATACTTAACTGATTGTTATTCCCTTCTTACACCAGGACCAATGAGGGCAAAGATCATATAATGTTCATCTCCCTCCCCTCTTTCCCTCTACTATAAATATATTTTTATGCCTCTTTGTGTGGTATAATTTACCCTTTCTGCTTCATTCTTTCCTCTTCTTACATTGCAGTCCCTTTGCACCACTTAATAAGGTTTTTTTTATCATGATTTTGTTTAATTTATACCCACCCCCTTTATTTATCTATATCCTTTTTAAATGTTGTGATAAGTATACAATTCTCAATATTAACAGCTATCAGCTTCCCATGTAGGGATGTAAAACAGTTTGTTTTTATTAAATAACAAGTTGTGTGTGTGTGTGTGTGTGTGTGTTTTCCCTATTTAAGTTTCTGTGTCTCTCTTGAGTCTTGTAATTGGAGATTGAATTTTCCATTGAGCTCTGGCTTTTTCATTAGGAAGGTCTGGAAGTCCCTTATATCATTGAATGACCATCTCCTTGCCTGAAAGATTATGCTCAGTTTTGCTGGATAGCTGATCCTTGGTTGTAACCTGAGCTCTTTTACCTTGTGAAATATCATATTCTAGTTCCTCCAATCTTTCAATGTAGAAGCTGCCAGATCCTGTGAGATCCTCACTGTAGTTCTGCGATATTTGAATTGTTTCTTTCTGGCTGCTTGCATTATTTTCTCCTTTACCTGATAGTTCTGGAATTTGGCTACAATATTTTGAGGAGTTTTCAATTTGGGACCTCTTTCAGGAGGTGTCTGCTGGATTCTCTCAATTTCTATTTTACCCTTTGGTTCTAGGATCTTGGGCAGTTTTCCTTTATGAGCTCTTAGAATATGTTGTCCAGGCTCTTTTTTTAAATCATGATTTTCCAATAGACCAACAATTTTTTAGATTCTCTCTCCTGCATCTGTTTTCCAGGTCAGTTATTTTTCCATTGAGATATTCTACCTCTTTTTCTAATTTTTCATTCTTGATGTTTGTTTGACTGATTCTTGGTGCCTCATAGAGTTATTTGCTTCAATTTTTAGTGAATTATTTTCCTCAGTTAGTTTTTGAAGCTCCTTTTCCATATGTTCAGATGTCATTTTTAGTTCACACGTTTTTCTTTTTAAGGAGCTGTTTTCTTCATTGAAAAGTTTTTCTATTTTCACAATTTTGATTTTAAAAGAATTAGTCATTTTATCTTCTACCTCTCTAATTTCATTTTCAAAGTCCTTCTTGAGCTCTTCTAAGAATGCTTTCAGGGCCTGAGACCAGTTCATATTCCCTGTTGAGGCATCAGTTGTGGGTGTGGAATCAATGCTGTCTCCTGAATTTGGTTCCTCCCTCTCACAATAATAGGATTCTAGAGTCTTTGTCTTTGCAATCTGTCTTTTATCCATTTTGAGGCAGGGCCCTTCCTTTAGGACTCCCAAGGCTTCACTAAGTTAAAATTTTGCTCTGGGACAATAATTTCTGTGTTTTGGGGGGTGGGGGTGGGGATTGAAGCAGCCGGGGTTCACTCTGCCATCCTGGTCCCTGGAAGTTCAGATAGGTGCTTTTTAAATTTCTAGGCTGTGGGTTGATAGTCCCAGGAGTAGCTGCTGCCATTGCCGAGGGTCCTGCATTTGTCTCTTACCCAGCTCCAACAGATCCCAGCCCTGCAGTGATAGGCCTGGGAATGGCCCTTGTGGTTGGTGTATCAACTTGCTGCTACGCCACCAGCTCTCTATTAAACACTTTAAAATTTGTAAAACTCTTTGAGAGAAGTGGGACCTGTGGGGTAAGGAGTAAGACTTTATATGAAACCTTTGGGGAGGAGAAGGAGCCCAGAGTTAAAAGTATAACAAAATTTAGGAGGCTGAATGCTACATGTAATGCAAAGGTTACATTGTTGACCACTTTCACTTACTGGCTCACCTCAGCCAATATGCTATTTGACTCATTCTCATATTTTATCTCATATTTTATGCTCTAGGGCAATCCAGGGCTATGTCTGAAAGTTTCCTCATTAATTACTAAAATCTCAACATCTTTCTTCAATTAATTAACTAAACTCAGAGCCCTCACCCCAGGTCATCAAATCTTACTCATTTCTTAAACTGAGTAGTCCTTTTTTCCTTATGGTAGCTACTAATATCTCTCCATAAAGTAAATTCCTTGAACTCTTAGGAGTAAATATTATTAAACAAACTGATAGTTTATTAAAATGAAACCAATAGTGAAACAAACATAGATAATTATTTATATTTTATCTTATTAGATTCTATATTAAATTTCTATTATTTATATTTTATTTTTTACACATTATTGTGAGGAATCACAGCTAGTCATCTCTAATCCTTCCTCTAACTATAGGTGACTTCTCCGCATTTCTGAGAACACAAAAGGACACCATTTAGTTCATTTCAGGTAACAAGGTCTCTTTACAAGAATCTGTTAAACAGATTCATTACTTCATAAAAGAAGATATCTTCATCAGGGGCGGCCAGGTGGCGCATTGAGTAAGAGTGTCAGCCCTGGCGTCAGGAGACCCGGGATTGGTTCCGGCTTCAGATACTTGGCACCCACACAAAAATAATAACTGGCCGTGTAACCTTGAGCAAGTTACTTAACTCCAATTGCTTTAAAGAAAAAAAAGAAGATATCTGAATCTCCTCCAATTTCTTTCCAATAATGATAAGAGCATAGTTTCTTCAGTGTCTCTCAAGTCATTACCCTTAACACTTACTTTCCAGATGAACTTATCAATTAATTCCCTTTATGTATGTGTGTGTGAATTAAATACTCACTAAATGATTATTGAATCGAATTGAATTCTACCCTAGAACTCTAGAAAATAGACTGCATGGCATCAGGAAAAAAACACTTCACTAGGAGTCAAGATATCATGATTCTAGTTCAGGCTTTGCTAAGTGATCTTAGTCAAGTCACATATTTTCCCTGGGTCCTAGTTTTCAGATCTATAAAACTAGAGATTTGAACCAAAGACTAAGATCTCTTTCTGATTTAAAGCTAATAGGAGACCTTAGAGTTTATTCAGCCCCAACTCCTCATTTAGTAGAGGCATATGAGGAAAGTGAAGCCCAAAGAGGGAAATACCTTAGGTAAAATCATACCTTTTAGAACTGGAGCTCCTGATAGTGTCACATCAAATCTTATGAGTTTCCCATTTGGGAATGATGAATCTCTGAATTGCAGAGGTAATTGTGGGAGGTGGAGGTGGGGGTGTAGTGAAGGAGGATAGAAGGAGAGATGTGAAGGGAGTGAGGTTATGGATTCACCTTGGACTGCCTTCTGATTGTTAAATTTTCAGTGTAAGCATTTACATTTCAGAAATCAACAAATACTACAAATCAGGGCTTGAATTATTGTTTTGTTGATTATCCAGGCTTTAAAAGTGTTGGAGAAAATATTAGTAAGGCAGATTAAATATAAAAGTGGGCTATGGGTATACACAAGTTGGACATGACAAAAGCAACTGAACAATAACAATGACAACAACATGGAGAAAGAACAATGGAGAGATGCTTGATAGACATAAGTAAATCATAGTATATTACCAATTTTAATTTTTACACAAGAAGTCTGGTAAAAACATATCACTTGGGGTGGCTAGGTGGTACAGTGAATAGAGCACTGGCCCTGGAGTCAGGAGGACCTGAGTTCAAGTCCGGCCTCAGACACTTAACACAAAAACTAGCCGTGTGACCTTGGGCAAGACACTTAAGCCCAATTGCCCTACCTTCCCCCCTCCAAAAAAGCAAAAAAAAAAGATATCGCTTAGGACATATGTGGCTAGAAACAGAGGTGAGCCAGTCTTACATGAGGAATGAGTCATAGGAGATGGACAGCTCCATGGTTGCAGTGGTATCTATGATATAATAAGAGAAGTAGCATCCTTAATTGATCCCCAGTAAAGGATCTAATGGAAAGACATGGGCAACAATCCCATAAGATGAGAAGGAGGCATAGAGAGTTGCAGTCTGTGCTGGTGGAGGAGTACTCACTCAGTGAGATCAGTGAGATCTCAGAGTCACTCAACTAGCAGTGGGAAGACACTAGTGGTCCAGGGGAAAGATTTCTGGATGTGGAGAGAGAGGACCTGGGTTCACATTCCAGCTCAGCCCCTAGTGGCCTTGGGTAAGTCACTTAGCTTTCTGGTCCGCAGTTTCCTCATCCATAAAATGAAGGGGTTCGATTGGAAGCAATTTTGAAGTTGCTTCAAACTCTTAATTTAGATTATGCCAGTCCAGACCCCCTATGTCTTCCTCCTTCACATTGTTTGTTGAATCTTGGTAAAGATGTCAATTACCCACCGTGTGAGTAACTCTGGATTACTCATCATGGTGTTATAAGAAAACCAGATCTATAAAAAGACAAGCTTAAAGGCTAATAAATTAGGAGGTGGTTATTTGCATTATAAAAGAAGGCAACACATGGCGAAAATCCAAGCTGGAGATGCCATGGGACTATCAAAATTGACGGGAAGAAAAAAAAATTGTGAGATTCTATTCTACCTCATTTCTCCTGGCCTACCCTACACCCTAACTCAAACCCTAATCACCTCTAAAGAACCAGGGAAAGAAAAAGAGGAACAAGAAAGGAAGAGAACAATCTACTCAAAAATCACCGAGTGGAAGAGTTGTTTTTAAAGGCGAGTAGGAGAAGGCAGCAAGTGCCCACACAGGGATTCCGTTGTGGGAACTTTGAGTCATTGGGGATGACTCTTAGACATTTTTGCCGTAGCCCAGATGCCAACAATGAAAGAGTATGATGTAGGCTTTAAGAGTGAGGGAATGGATGATGTGTTTTGGAAGAAATATTTGGAAAAAAAAAAAGAAATGAGAACTCCCGGCTTGATTTGGCAAGAAGAATGCTAAGCAAGCCAAGCATTACATGTTATTCAGAAATGAAATGGCTGCTTGAGAAGACATAATAATAATAACTGACATTTATAGAGTGTTTTTAAGGCTTTTACACACATTATCTGACTTGATTCTCAAAACAACTCTGTGAGATAGGTACTACATGAAGATCTATAAGTAACTCAGGGCAACCAGGGTTTTGTTTCAGGGCATCAATATAGAGGTAGAGGTGTGCTCAAAGGCAACCACATTAGTGTGTTTAACTCAACTTCATGTACTTTACAGGCCCACATGCTACACTGAATAACAGCTTCTAAGCCAACACACCTGGTTCCATCACCATGGTGTCTCTCTCCTGTGACCTGCCTTCCCCCTCTCCCTCATTTCTAGTGGGAATAGAAGCTGGGTTCTTTGGAGAATGGGTTATATACCCTCCAGGCAAGATCATGATGACCAAACTGCACTCTGGGCCCTTACTACCACCTCTTGCCACCCCCATTTCCCATTCAAAATGGTTCTAAGTATAAAGATGGCTAGTTTTGACTCTGACTACCTGTGTTATCGCTATTTTATAGATGAGAAAATTGAGATACAGAGAAGTTAAGTGATTTGATCATGAACACACAGTTAAGTATCAGGTATCAGAAACAGGATTTGAACCTAGATCTCCCATTCCTCTGGCCAGTGCTCTTCCCATTACATCCCACTGCCCTTCTCTGTGAAATAATAGCCATAAACATATGGCTAACACAATGCTGAAGGGTAATAAATAAGACACTGGGCAGGTACAGGAATGAATATGAATAAGAGAAAGAGAATGAAATCAACCATCTGGATTTTATCCAGGAAAAGAATGATATTGCAACCATGTGTTTACACAGTATATCAGGATGAGATACTTTGTGCTTTAGGTGTGGAGAATGAGGCACATCATTAGTGCTAAGGGAGAAAGAGCATCTTGGAATGATCCATAGGATGTTAGACCTGAAAGATAACATGTACAAATCTGAATTTTATACCTTGGTCTTCTCTTCTTTCTGGAATCTCAGCATGGTGACTCTTGGCAGATCAGTGAACAAGGAGAGAGCTGAGGAGTTGAATATAAGAAAGAGAAGAGAGTAGAGAAACCAGCTTAAGGGCAGGTAGAGGTATGTTAATTCACTTGTGCAATTGTGAATTGGTCCATCCTCTCTGGAAGGAAATTTGGAATTATATGAGAAAGATGACCAAAATATCCAAAAGCTTTTATCTAGCAATTCCATTGCTGGTTTTACACCCCTAAGGAAGTCAATAACAAACAGAAAAAAAAAACCCCATAGATGCCCAACTATTTGTAACAGCCCTATTAGAATGGGGGAAAATTACAAAGAAATTATGTGCACAATAGTAGGGGAATGGCTGACCAGATTGTGGCATGAAAAACCCGAAGAAATCAGACAAACATTGTAACACTTGTGTGAACTGATATAGAGTGATGAAAGTAGAGCCAAAAAAAAGAATATAAACAATAATGCAAATGAAGACGATAACAAGAAAGTAACAAAGCTCAAGTCAGATACAACAGTTTTGATGCCAAATTATGAAAGAAAAAGTACAAGTATTTTCTTTCTGTTAAAAAATTCTAAACTAAAAGAATGGAAATTTACATGTACTATTAGTCGTAATCACTGTTTTATATGATTTTGTTTATTTTTTAATGGAAAAGTATTATTATGGGGGTTGTTTTGGGAAGTAACACATGTCCAAACAAAATATGTAATTAAAAAAAATTGTTGCTGAGCAAGCAGTATATAGATGTAGAAAGTTGAGAAAGACTAATTCAGTTCCCTTATATCACTGATGGGGCAGAGTTCAAAAGGGGAAAGGTACTTTCCTGAGCTTATATAGCTGGTAAATGCCATTGTCTAGAACCTAGCTCTCTGAGGTTCTTCTAGATAACATGGTGGGTAGAACACTGGGTTGACATTGGGAAGAATTGAGTTCAAATGTGGCCATAGACACAACTAGCTCGGTGTCTCTGAGCGAGTCACTTAACCTCTGTGTGTTTAATTTCCTCAGCAACAATACGGAGATTACAAATAAATCTACTTCCCAGGGTTGTGGTGAGGATCAAATAAAATAAGCTTTGTGCAACACTTCCTACATTTGTTGCTGTTCCGTCATTTTGATTGTGTGACTCTTCATGACCTCATTTGGGGTTTTCTTGGCAAAGATACTAGAGTGGTTTGCCATTTCTTTCACTCATTTTATAGATGAGAAAACTAAGGCAAACAGGGTGAAGTGACTTGCTTAAGGACACACAGCTAGGAAGTGTCTGAGGCCAGATTTGAACTCAGGAAGTTGAGTCTTCCTGACTCCAGGTGTGACACTCACTCTATCCACTGAGCCACCTCGCTGCTTCTCTTGACACAAAGTAGGCACTTAAAAGATGCTTGCTTACTTACTCCAGATCACCAATCCAGGGCTCTTTGCATTCTGCCACATTGCTGTGTCATCGCCTTGGTGAAGAAAGGCATTTTTATTTCTATTATCCAGAGTAATAAAGTTGTGGGTTTCAGACAAGAAACTGACTCTAATTTTTGAATGCTTCAATACATCTGTGATAAAATTGATGTGAGCACCCTGTACCATGGTGCAGGTTGCTGCCCATTCATGCTTTCTCTTCCTGTGAGATCCCTGTTCATAAATCCTCTACGGAGGATCAACCTAACATACAGGAGACCTCCCTCCAGGTCTTTTGTGAATTACTGTAGACCTGCACTTAGGTTGTCCATCTGTTGTCTATTTCTTTCACTTCATGAGCTATGTCCCCTTTTCCAATCATGCACTTTTGGGATGATATCTTATGGGCCATTTCAAGAATCACAGGATTTAAGAGTTGGACTGCACTTCAGTGACCATCTAGTTGAACCTATGCTAAAAAAAGAATCCAAACTTCAATGTATCCCACAAGCTGTTCAGATACTGCCAAGTCAGGGTTACTTACTGTCTCATGATGCAGTCCATTCCACTCTTGGATTGGTCTAATTATAAGTAGGCAGTTAGGTGGTGTAGTGGGTAAAGTGTAGGCCCTGGAGTTAGGAAGACTTATTTTCCTGAGTTCAAATCCAGTCTCAGACACATACTGGCTGTGTGACTCTGGGCAAGTCACTTAATCTTGTTTGCCTTAGTTTTCTCATCTGTAAAATGAGCTGGAGAAGGAAATGGAAAATTACTTTGCCAAGAAAACCCCAAATGGGGTCATGAAGAGTCAGACATGACTGAAATAATCAAACAACAACAATTTCCAATGTCTTTTCAGACATCAAGCCTAAACTGACCTCTCTGCAACTTCTTTCCTTTCTTTCTTGGTTCTATCATCAGGGGGAAACAGAAGAAGTTCAGTCCTTCTTCCATGTGACTGCCCTTCCAATACAGTACTTGAACATAGCCTTCATGTTCCCCAAAGTCTTCTCTTTTCCAGCCTAAATAACTCTAGGTCCTCTAACTGGGCTTAAGGTTCTTCACCTTCCTGGTCATCCACCTCCTCTACATATCCTTCAACTTATTAACATCCTATCTAAATTGTGATTCCCAGAATTGAATAGAGCAATTGAGATGGGGTCTGACCAAAGTAGAAAACAAGAATCTCCTTTTTTTCCTTGAAATTATGTGTCTGTGAATGAAGCCCAAGCTTGCATTAGCTCTTTTGTCTCTCAGATCAAATTACTGACTCATGTTGAACTTGCAGTTTGTTGAACTCTCTGATCTTTTTAAAGAGATTGCTATCTAGCCATGCCTCCCCTATCTTATGCTTGCAAAGTTGATTCTAAAAAAAAATCATAAGTTAGGACTTTGAGTTTATCTTTGTTAAATTTCATTTTCTTGGGTTTGATAATTTTTTACAAGCTCAGACCCCGGAGCACTGCCAAACTGACTTTGAAACATTAATGACCGCTTTTGGAATGTGACCATTCTTTCAGCTCATGCCATAGATTCTAAATCGGAAAAGACCTCAGAGGTCTCTGATTGAACACTCTCATTTTGCAGAAGAGAACACTGAGGCTCAGAGGGGGTAAGTATTTGTATGAAATTACACAGGTCATTGTCAGTGGTAGGGCAAGGTCTTGAAGTAATTTTGTCATTCAAATTAAAAAATTATTCTCAATTTAGTGAACATCAAAAAAGAGAGAACATTTCCATATATAAACTAGAAGAGAAAAAGAAGATTATATGTGAAATTACAAATTTCTATTATGTACCACTTGCTTTTTAAAACTAGAAGGACCAGGAATGTCAAATGACACTTTTTTTCCAATAGAAGCTTGAAACTCAAAGAGGTTTGAGTATTTCTATTTCCATGACTTTTTTGAATCTTTGTTATCTACACTCCTTAGCATCCTAAAGTTTTGAGTAATAAAAGAAATAAAACCTGATTCTACCTATAAGGGCCAGATATATCAAATGATGAATATACTTGAACACTTCATACTTTTGCTGTAAATAAGGGAAAATGTTCCCATATCATTTCCATTGGATCCTTTCTTTATCCATATTAGTCTTCCTCTTGGAGCATCAGTAGAATTTGTCAAACATTGGTTAAACTCTATGAATAATGTATTTGTAGAGTAAAATAAAATTTTATCTTTCCTTGTAGTTTCTACTATTTTATTAAGTTTCTTTTGGTTTTTCAGGTTTGGGGAATTTATGGTTTGGTTATCACGGTAATATCGTTTTGCTTGCATTTCCCCTGATAAAATGTCCAAGAGACTTTCTGATATAAAGATTTTAGAAATAGTAAGTAATAACCCATTTTACAGTGAATTCCAGATAATAAATTTGATTATGTTAATGATACAATTGAAAAGTGTGAGGCAAAGAAAGAGTATTCTTCATCTGATTCCAGTGATATTGAGTTCATAAGTTGAGTTTTTTCTACTGCTGACAATCTAAAAAGTAAAGAGAAATATGATTTAATAGAACCCAAGTTTATGGCAGAAGAGATGAAGAGCCACAATATCTGCAGGGTAAAGATGGTTCTTCTTGTTAACAGATTGTAGCTTCTCAAGCAGTGCATGTTCACTTACATAGCTAAATATCATCGTTTATTATTTAAATATTGCATTTCAGTCTGTCCTTACTGCATATTCTACATCCTGTATCACTAAGACAAGCTCTGTTTCTTCTTTTAAATTTTCATTTAATGAGTCGATGCTTAGAAACATTCAGAAATGTACAAATGCTGAGGGACAATGAGTAAATGTTCATGTTAACTTTCTGTTGTCCTGAGGTCATTTCAGTCATGTCTGACTCTTTGTGACCCCATTTTGGGGTCTTCTTGGCAAAGATACTCGAGTGACTTACCTCTCCAGTGGAGGGGTTTAAGTGACTTGCCCTGGGTCTCAGAACTAGTAAGTGTCTGAGGCTGTATTTGAACTCATGAAGATGAGTGTTCCTGATTTCAGGCCCTGTGCTCTGTCCAGTGTACCACCCTAACCATCTGTTACATTTAGATGAATTAGACAAGCTCATTGCTCTTATTGTTGCTTATAATGACATAATTGGTGGAAGAAACCTATGCGTAAAATATGGAGAAGAATTCCTATGGACTTCAATGAAATCATGCCATGCAATTAATTCCTAGATCTAATAAGGTCCCTTTACTTTGACCTGCAAACTGAAAAGAAATCAAAGCTATCTCAGGAGAACTTTTGTCTAGCATCCTCACTGTGGAATCCTTTTATTGAAAATGGTCAGAAGGCACTCATTCCTAATCTACATATAACAGCTGTTCAGCAATTGATGCCTTGCAAGATGATGCCTAACAGTTGATTCCTTGTAGATTTCTTCAACATGTGTCAAATAAACCAGATAAATTTGGTCTGAAATTTTGGTTGGGAGTACTCGAAAACAAACACTTGTTCAATGGACTCCATTACTTGGGAAAAGATGATCATGGGAAAAATGGTCTTTATAGATGTAGTGTTGAAGCTCATGAAGTGACTATTCAAAAAAGCAACTTGTAGTAATTATTTTACATCCCTTGATCTTTCCTTGAGACTTGCAAAACAAAGGTGCACATAGTCAGGACTCTTTGTCAGCATTGTAGAGAAATTCCTGAAGAAATGAAGACACATAAACCTCTATATTAAACTTGGATTCTGAAACCTCCAGAGAAGCTGACAGTGATGCTGACTTTGTGCCAGTAAGAAAGATCCACATCTGGAACTGTTATGAGTTACCCTCATCCAGATGTTCAAATTCCAATAGAGACCAACCCAAAGTAAAACCTGATCCTATCTTCTTTTACAAGAATGTAAAGGTGTTATTGAGTGAAAGCAGCAAGGAGATGGTCATGCATGTTTTCTATAACTTTCTAGCTTGACCCTCATTAGTAACTAGATAATATATTTAAAAAGTCATAATTCAAATATTAGCCTTTGAGAATACACAGATGAGGTGAAGGAGGAGCTTAATGGTGGCAAATCAGAAGTTACAGCAACCAAGTTTGAAGACACAGAAACTCCTCTGGACACAATTACTTGTGACAATACAAAATGCCAGAACAGGCTCAGAGTTGTATGCTTCATTTGCAAAAAAGCTCTTTGTGGCAAATGTGGCAAATGTATATGACAAAAAAGTGTGCCAGATGAGATTCCTAAATAAGTGATTATAACAAAATTAATTTGATAAAAAATTTATTCTTTCTTCTACTTGTGCAAATGCATTTTAAATTCAAATAATTAAAGCAGGTTTTTAGTTTGAAGTAAAAATTTTGATCCTACTGTTTCTATTTTACTTGCCTTATAGATAAAAAAAATGCTCAGCATCAAGCTGGTCCTTTGAGGTTCTTGTTCTTCAAATCTTTCTAGTGTTAACTTACCCTGAAACTGAGTATTGTTTCCCCTCCCCAGATACTTGCTTTTTGTGGCACAGTTACATTTTCTGGTTCCCTGCCCTTCATTCCTTCTTCCTAATTAGACAATTCAGAGAATATCATGATTTCAGCAGTCTAGATTACCTTGCCTCATGGATGAACATTGCCAATTAGTGCCACATCAGCTTTGTCTATAATTCCATATAAATATGATCCCTTCGTGGTTTTAGGGGACTTGAATGAGAGGGCGTATCCTGCTGTATATCTAAGTCACCAGCCTGCCTGTAGAACTGAGGTGAGTTAGAGATAATCCATTCACATTGTATTTCAGTGGCACCTGTACTCCTCCTACAGAGGCTATCCTCCAGTAGCAATATTTCATTTTGGGGATTGCTCCCCCCTCTTTTGCCCTGAACTTTATGATGTTATTATTGTATAAATCTTTTTCCTGCTTCTGCTCCTGGTCTACTTTACTATGTATCAGTTCAGACAAGTCTTCCCAGTTTTCTCTATAACTGTTCCTTTCATCATTGCTTATGGTGAATAATATTCCATTACATTCATATACCATAATTCATTCAATCAATTAGTAAATAGCTATTTGATTTCCAGTTCTTTGCCACAAGAAAAATAGCTTTTCAATTTTATGTAATTAAATTACCCATTTAATCGTTTATGATCCTCTCTATCCTTTTTCCAATGGAGTGGATAGAGTGCCAGGCCTGGAATCAGGAAGAGTCATCTTCCTGAGTTCAAATTTGGCCTCAGATGCTTACTAGCTGTGTGACCCTGGCAAGTCACTTAACCCTGTTTACCTCAGTTACTCATCTATAAAATGAGCTGAAGAAGAAAATGACAAACCTCTCCAATATCTTTGCCAAGAAAACTCCAAATGGGGTCACTAAGAGTCAGACATGACTGAAATGACAAAACAACAATAACATACCTTGTCTGGTCATGAATTCTTCCCCTATCCATAGTATTTTCTTGTGTGTTTCTCTAATTTGTTTATTATGCAACTTTTTCATCTAGGTCATATATTCATTCAGAGCTTATCATAGTATGTGGTCTGAGACATTATTCTAACCCCAATTTCTACCACACTGCTTTCCAGTTTTTCCCCACAGTTTTCATCAAACAGTATATCCTTGCCCCAGTGATTATATTCTTTGTGTTCATCAAACATTATGTTACTATATTCAATGGCTTCTGTATGTTGTATAACTGATATGTTCTACTGGTTAATTTTTCTACACTTTTAGCCAGTATCAAAGAGTTTGGATGAACCCTCCTCATAGTATAGTTTGAGATCTGGTAATACCCTTCCTTCTTCCTTCTTACATTCTTTCAGTTACTCTTGAGAATTTTGATATTTTGTGCCTACACATGAATTTTTTTCTATCTTTTGGTAGTTTTATTGGTATACCACTGAATAAATTCATTTAATTAATATCACCATTTTTATTCGATTGGCACAGCTCAACCATGAGCAATAAATATTTGTCCAGTTGTTTAACTCTCTTTTTCTCTGAAGAGTGTTTGGGAGCTGTATTCATGTAGTTTCTGTGTGTGTGTTGGTAGGTGAATATTTTATAGATTCTGAAGTATATTTGAAAGGAATGCCTTCTATCTCTTCCTGATGGTTATGATTGATAGTCTATAAATAGATGGATGATTTGTGTGGATTCCTTTTATATACTGCTACTTTGCTAAGGTTATTATTTCAGTTAATTTTTATGTGACTATGTAGGGTTTTCTACGTAAATCATCATGTCATCTTCAAAAGAAATAATTGTTTCTTCTTTTCCTATGCTTATTCCCTTAATTTATTTTTCTTTTCTTATTGATTGGCTGGCATTTCTAGCACTATATCAAGTAATAGTGTAATGATAGACTTCCTTGTTTTACCTTGATTTTACTGGAAATATCTCTTATCTTTATTACATATAGTGCTAGCTCTTGGTTTTACATAGATAGTAATTATTTGTCCTTCATTTTTGAAAACCAGTGGCATCATGGGGTGATGTTTTGACTCGTGTATGAATTGGGTTTAAGTGAGACAGAGTTACATGAAGTCTTTGGCCTCACTGTCTCTTCCAGTGTCTGTGGCTAGATTTGAACTCAAGTCTTCTTGTATCTAGACCCAGCCCTCTATCCACTATGCCACCTAGCTGCCTCTGTCATAGTGGTCTATAGGCTGAGAAATATTTATATATTCTTTTCTGGTCCCATTCAGTAACTTCAGAGAGCTATCATAGCTGACTTTTTAAAAACTCTCAACTTCTTTCTTGTTTATTTTTTTTTGTTAGATTTTTCTGTCTTGGATAGATTCCCATTATTAGAGTTTCATTATTTCTTCCTGTTAAGATGATCAATTTTCCTTTAAGTATTTAGATGTCATGCGATTTGGTGCATATGTTAAGTATTTAAATTAATTCATTGCTTATACTTTCTTTAAACATAATGTAATTTCCTCATATGTATCTTTTAATTATCTATTTTTGTTGCTTCCTTGTCTGAGATCATGATTATTACCCCTGTTATTTTTTAATTTTAGAAATTCTGAACTCAAGCATTTGTAAGGGTTATGGGATTTAAAGATCTTCCATGCCCCATTGGACGTGCTGACGTAGCAGGAAGGGGCGGAGCAAGCGAAAGCAAAAGCCAAGCTAGCGTTCTTGCGGCGGCTGGCGGTGGTGGTGGTGACGGCGGCAGCAGCAGCAGAGGCAGCGGCAGCGCGAAGCCCTTTTTGAGTTAGGACTGCTAAGGACTTTCTGCTAAGGACTCCTGCTGAGGACTACCAGGGGCCAGAGCTGCTGGGAGCGTGCTTCCAGGACGCTGGGTGGTTGCTGTGCATGGGGAGAGGAGGAACTTTGCCTGAGGTAGCCTGTTCTGTTTTAAAGGCTTGAAAATGTGGGTGCTTTCTACTTTATCTACCTGTGCCAATGTCATAACTACTCTGATGGCTTTCACTTTCTGGTTTTGGGACTCAGTCTTTTGGTATCTTAATAAATTTTCCAGCTTATTCCCTTATATGACAAGCATGACGTATTTTGTGATGGATAATTATATCAGCATATCTGTAATCTCCATAGGCATTGTGAATATGGCATTGCTGATACAGCATTACCTAAAAGCATTTCCATAGACACAAAAGCTAAAAGATTACATATTGAAACCATGAATCTTCACTTCATAGTACTTAAAAAAAGAATTATATAATAAATTCTGCACATTATTTTCAAAACTGTCTTGTCTGTGCTTCCTTCTGAATTTCCTTCTGTACTCTTTCATTTATTTTTTAAAATGTTTCAATAGCCCTCTTTTTCATTACTGTTACTTGCTCCTTTCCCTCCATATCCCCCCATTAAAGACCAAGAAAAAGAAAGCACAGAATACTTATAACAAATAGGTATAATCAAGCAAAAATATCTTTTTATCACCTCTGTATCAGGAGATCAGTAACATGTTTCATTATAGGTTCTCTGGAGACATAGTTGTTCATCGCATTGCTCAGAATTCTGAAGACCTTCAAAGTTGCTTTTCTTTGCCATATTGCCATCCATATAAAAATTATTCTCCTAGTTCTGCTTACTTTGTTCCATCACTTCATAATACCCAGGATTCTCTAAAATTATCTCTTTTTCATTTCTTACAGCACAATGATATTACATTTTTAAAGCTATTCTCCAGTTATCCATGTGGCAATATAAAGCACCTCATTAAATTCTAGTTATTTGTTTTTCTTTTTGTTTCCTTTTAATTCCCCCACCCCTTTTAGGATCAGCAAATTTGTTTTGCTTGTAATTATCACTTTATCAATATTTTCCTCCATCTTAACTCTTCCTTTTTTTTTTTTACTGATTGCTTCCCCATTGAGTTCGAGATATTTTTACATCAGACTGGTGTGTGTGTGTGTGTGTGTGTGTGTGTGTGTGTGTGTGTGTGTATGTTCAAATTCAGATAAGAATGAAGTTCATCTGTTGCCCATTTATCCTATTCCTTTCTACCATGTTTGTTATAGTCTTTTCACTCATCCCAATTATGAGAAATAGCAAGCTCCATCCCCTTCACCCTCCTTTCTATATTGATGTATTCCTTTTACCATTCCATCCCTTTCCCATCTTCAGACCCTCAGAAGAGAACCATCCCCCCCCCCCCCCCCCCCCCCCCCCCCCCCCCCCCCCCCCCCCCCCACCCCCCCCGCCCAGGTCCTCTATTTTTCAATACTCTGGAAAGAAATGAAAATTCTGAAGACATTTGTTTCTTTTTTCCCTCTTCAAATTTTAGCATATCACCATACAGCTCCATCCAATTTGCCAAGAAAATTTTCCTTCCTAAATTTCTCTAAACTTTGGTGTTTCTATTTCAAAGTTCCTACTCAGTTCTCATCTAATCAGAAATGCTTTAAATCTTCTATACCATTAAAGGTTACTTTTGTTTTTTTCCTTCTGTAGCATTATACTCAGCTTTGCAGCTAAGTTATACTTGGGTGTAAGCCTGTATCTTTTGCATTGTGGAATATTGTATTCAATGACACAGTGGATAGAGTTCCACACTTGGAGTCAGGAAGACCTGAGTTCAAATCTGGCCTCAGACACTTATTAGCAACGTGATCCTGGAAAACCACTTAACCCTGTTTGCCTCAGTTTCTTAATCTGAAAAATGAGCTGGCAAAGGAAGTGGCAAACTACACCAGTATCTTTGCCAAGAAAACCCAAATGGGGTGGTGAAAAGTTGAATATCACTGAACAATAGTAATAACATTAAAAAATCTGTTGTTTATAGCAGAAATTGTCAGGTCTTGTGTAACACAAATTGTAGTCCCTTGGTACTTGAGCCCCCTTCCAGATGGTTAAAGTACTTTTTCTTTATCATGGGAGCTCTGGATTTTGGCTTTAACATTCTTGGGACTTTTCCTTTTGGGGTTGCTTTAAGGAGATCATCAATAGATGTCACTTTACTCTCTGGTTCTAATGTATCTGAACAGTTTTCACTTATAATTTCTTGAAATATAATGATCAAGCTTTTTTGGCCATAGTTTTCAATGATTCTTAAATTATCTAATTATCTCTCTTTGACTTGTTTTCCAGGTCAGGGTTTGTTTGTATTAAATAACAGATATCTTACATTTCCTTCTATATTTTCAATCTTTTGACTTTGTTCTAACATTTCTTTCTGTCTTATGAAGTCTTTCTTTTTCATATATTGTACCTTTTAGGGAGTCCATTATTTAGGTAAAGTCTATCACTTTCTCTACTAAGCTATTTTTCCCTTCCTTCAGAACCTCCATTTTATTAAAAACAAACAACAGCAAAAAACCAAGGACCTCTTGCTTCATTTAATCTAGGCATTCATGTAGACCTTGTGGAAGATCCAGTTTTTCCTCTCATTTATTCCTATTTTGGGGATCTCTAGATTTACAATAATTTTTATACTAGTTTGGTACTTTTGGTAATTTAATCAACTCTTCAACTTTTGTCCCTGAATTGGGCTTTGTGCCAGGCTTTGCCCACACTGTACTTTTAGGGAAGGTGGTTATCTCTGCCTGGGTTCTCTGAGACCCTGTGCTCACCTCCACCTCCTAGGTTTATTGCCACTGTACCCCACCCCCACCCCAATATTTGAGATGATTATATTCTACTTACTTTTTTTTTAATGTTGGGAGCAGTCTCTGTGCATTTCTGAAAGGAAGGATTGACCAATCTATATAATCAGGGGTCTAGGTAATGAATACCATGTTCTTCAAGTACCTTAGGAGTGGCTGACCATCATGTTGCCCAGTTGGGGTCTGCACAGGGTGTCCAGAAAACCAGGACAACATCTGTAGGTTGCTTGTGATACAGGGAGGTATACATGGGTGGTTTGGGCTCTTCCTTCCTTCCTTCTTTCCTTCCTTCCTTCTCAGTCACTACATTAACAAACTCTGACACTATGCAATGCTCTACACTCATGTACACCACGTTTCTGCAAAGAAGCTATCTTCTCATGTCTCTTCCACTCACAGGGTGGGCAAGCCAACCTAAATGAAGCAGCAAGACACCCTGAGGGAAAGAGAGAAGGCAAGTTAAACCACCTCCACCACCTTAACCATTGTCTCCCTTCAGACCCTACTGGGCATAGCCCAAGAGCCTGAACTCTGGGATAGCAATACTTCTAGCCCACTGCCCACAGTCATCTTCCTGGGAAGCAACCCTGTGGACATAGAGCCTTACAACTCCTCCTGCAGGTATTATAGTCACGTTTATTTTTTTTTCATTTTTCAAATGCTTTATTAACTTCTGATTTACATCATTCATTTCCGCCAGATTTTGAGTTACAAATTTTCTCCCCGTTTTTCCCCTACCCACTGCCCCAAAATAGCAGTCCCACAGGATATCCCCTCCTCCAATATGCTCTCTCCCATATCTTCTCCCATACTCCCTTAGACTTTTCCAGTAGGACATGGTGGATCTCTATTCCCCATGCCTGTATATCTTATTTCCCAATTGTAGCAGCAAGCACCCCAGCATCCCCAGGATGGCTGCCAACACAGGTTCTTAGATCTTCTTTTCTAAAGGAAAGCAACTCAAAATGGGTTAACAAGCTTACTCAATTAAACATATATTGTTCACCTAGTTCACAGGAAAAAGGTCAGCATCCTGAACTTCAGAGTATACAGACAGAAGTTACAAGACGGAGAAACATTTCAGCACACAGGCTTCCAAACTGTCCAGCCATTACATATTATGCATCCATACCTAATCACAGTTACCAGAGAGGGAAGCATCAACATCTGGGTTTTCAAAGCCGGGGGGCTCTCAATGGCTACCCAGAGTCTCATCTGGTCAAATCACACAACACTTCTCAAAGTGAGCCCCAAAGCAAAGCCTCACATCAGGGATTATATAGCCTTCTCCTGGGTCAGAGAATGTAACCACCCTCTTGACCCACTGCCCAATCACACAGCATCACCTGAAAAACAAGCCTCCCACCAGAGGCTCCAGGTACACTTAACTTAGGGGCAGGAAAGATCTTAAAAATTTACATTTCTATTACACCAATTATATGTAAAATAGTATTAATAATAGTATATATATATACATATATATGTATTAAACATTTTATTTCAAAGCTTTGAATTCCAGACTCATTCCCTTCCTCCCTTGTCATCCACCCTTACTGAGAAGATAAGCAATTCAGTATAGATTGTATATGTGTAGCTAATGTAAAACATTTACATAGTAGATATATTGTAAAAGACTGACTATATTTCCCTCCCTCCTATCCCACCTCCCACTTGTTCTATTCTCTATTTTGATACTGTACCTTTTCAAAAATGGGTGCTTCCAACTTCCCTCCCCCCCAGCCTGTCCTTCCTTGCATCATCCCCTCTCTCATCCCCTTCCCCCCTACTCTCCTGTAGGGTCAGATACCCTATTTAGTGTGTATTTCATTCCTTCCCCAAGCCAAATTCAATGAGAATAAGGTTGACCCATTCCCTTTTGCCTTCCTATTCTTCCCCTCCATTGTAACCATTTTCCCTCACCTCTTCTATATGAGATAGTTTACCCCATTCTGTCTATCCCCATCTCCTCTCATTATATTCCTCTCACCTCTTAATTTCACCTTTTAAGTATCATCCCTTCCTATTAAATTGGTCCTGTGCCCTCTATCTATATATACCTGTAAACATATATACACACATTCACATATGTATTCATACTCCTGTATACCGTCCGATATAGACATATATATTCCCTTCAACTATTTTCATACTGAGAAAAGTTTCATCGGTTATAATTATCATTTTTCCATGTAGGAATGTTAATAGTTCAACTTTGATAAGTTCCTTATGATTTCTTTTCCCTGTTTATCTTCTCATGCTTCTCTTGCTTCTTGTATCTGAATGTCAAATTTTCTATTCAACTCTGGTTTTTTCAGCAAGAATGCTTGAAAGTCCTCTATTCCACTGAATGATCATATTTCCCCCTGAAACATGATACTCAGTTTTGCTGGGTAGGTGATTCTTGGTTTTAATCCCAACTCCTCTGACCTCTGGAATATCATATTCCAAGCCCTTCGATCCCTCAGTGTAGAAGCTGCCAGATCTTGAGTTATCCTGATTGTGTTTCCACAATATTCAAATTGTTTCTTCCTGGCTGCTTGTAATATTCTCTCCTTGATTTGGGAATTTCTGAACCTGGCTATAACATTCCTAGGAGTTTTCTTTTTGGGATCTTTTTCAGGAGATGGTGGGTGGATTCTTTCAACCTCTATTTTGCCCTCTGGTTCTAAAACATCAGGGTAGTTTTCCTTGAGAATTTCTTGGAGGATGATTTCTAGGTTCTTTCTTTGATCATGGCTTTCAGGTAGTCCAATAATTTTAAAATTATCTCTCCTGGATCTATTTTTCAGGTTAGTGGTTTTTTCAATGAGATATTTCACATTACCTTTTATTCTTTCATTTGTTTGGATCTGTTTAACAGCATTGTGATTTCTCACAAAGTCACTAGCTTCCATTTGCTCCAATCTAATTCTGAAGGAATTGAGCTTTTGAGATTCTTTTTCCATCTGGCAAATTTGGCTTTTTAAAGCATTCTTCTCCTCATTGACTTTTTGAGCCTCTTTTGCCATTTGAGTTAGTCTATTTTTTAAGGTGTGATTTTGCTCAGTCAGGCTATTGACTCTCATTTCTCTTCCCAATTTTTCCTCTACTTCTCTTATCTGCTTCTTAAAGTCCTCTACGTCCTGTAACCAGCTCGTATTTTTCTTGGAAGCTTTTGATGCAGGAGTTCTGGCTTCACTGTCTTCCTCCTGTTCCATGCTTTGATCCTTTTTGTCCCCAAAATAGGAGTTTAATGTTGGATTCTTCTGTTTGCTTTGCTTTCTTTGCCTGCTCATTTCTCCACTCAGTTACTTGACCCCTGGGCTTTTTGCCACAGTAGGACTCTGCCACCAGACAGGGGAGCTTCATTTCAAATGCTGGGGTTTTCTCAGCTGCTGGAGGTATTAGTTGGGTGCCCTCTCTGAAGCCTCAACACTCTCTGGCAAGCTGGTCACACACCCTAGGACCTCCACCCTAGACTGCAATCCAGATCCAAGCAGGTTAAAACAAGAGTGATTACCCCTCAGACTGGTTGCTTGGTTCCCCTGCACTCTGCAGGCCAGGAACTGAAGCTGCCACATGGTGTTGGCTACACCACAGCTGTCAGCAGCTTCTCGCCCTGGGGGGAAAAGCCAATGCACTCCCAACCACTGGGTCCCAAAGTCCACACTGCACTGACCTCTCACTTTGTCTTTTGCATCTAAGTGTTGATAATTCTGGACCGCCACAGTTGCTGCTGATCTGGAGTCCCTCCAGCCTGTGGTTGGTCAGGCCCATCCTGGGGCTAAAACCTTGGTGTGGGGCTGGGCCACCACAGCTCCCAGAGCTCTGCTCTGGCTGATTCCTGCCAGCCTGCTGGGCTCTCCTAAGCAGGAGGTTAGCTTCTCTGTGTCATTTTGTGGATTCTGTAGCTCCAAAGTTTGTTCAGAGTCCTTTTTTACATGAATTGGAGTTGGTGGGAGCCAGAGCCTTACGGAGGTCCTGTTTCTACTCTGACATCTTAACTCTGCCCCCTATAGTCACATTTATTGAAGACCCAGAAAAGAAAGTTCTTTCCACCAAAGTCTGTCTAATGGCTCAACATTAGAAAATGATATTATTTTATCTGTGGAAATCACATTAAATAAGTGGCATAGTTATCTGCTTTGCTGCTGTATCTAAGGACCATAGAACTGTTCCATCTGACTTGCATCTGAAACCTTCATATATGGTATCTTTCCCATTGGAATATAAGCTCTATGAGAGAAAGAATTTCCTTGTTTTTCTATTTGTACTCCCATAGTGCTTTGCATATAGTTATGGCTTAATAAATATTTTATAAATTCTAATTATTTAATACATTTAATTAAATTTAATATTTCTTTAGTAATATATAATTTAATATATAATTAATTAATTCTTCTTTAGGACCAGGCTTTGAACCATTATTTTATAACTTGGGGAGGGGGTGTTTCCAAACACCAATTCTAAACCCTCCTCCCCCATTTAATTAATTTATTCATTAAGCACATGCTGTGTGCCATGCAAAAGGCATGTGAATACAAAGCAGATCTTGGAGTTAGGCACACCTTGGTTCAAGTTCCGTCTCTAACACATACTACCTGTATGACCTTAGAAAGGCAAAGCAACAAGCAGAAATTAAGTACTAGGTGCCAAGCACTGTGCTGAGTCTGGGCAAGTCACTTAACACATTAATACTCTCACACTATAAGTTACAAAGCCAGTGCTTATGTGCCTTGATAGAAGGGGTTTCCTAATGGTGTCTCCTGACACTAATGAAATCAGAGTTCCACGTTCCTCTCCAAACCTCTTCCTCCAAGATAAACCAGTATCACTGCTTATGGGAGCTTGATTTAGAGCAGGGGTTCTTACCCTAGTGTCTGTGAACTTGTTTTTTTAGATAATATTTTATAGGGGTGGCTAGGTGGCTCAGTGAGTAAAGTGCTGGCCCCAGAGTCAGGAGGACCTGAGTTTGGTTCCGGCCTCAGACATTTAACACCTACACACACACACACAAAACAGTAGCATGAAATCTTGGGCAAGTGTTTTAACCCCAATTGCCCTCCAAAAGGCAAAAAAAAAAATAATATTTCATGTTTTCTCCCCAATTTCATGTAAAAACAATTTTTAACATGTTATCTTTTTTTTTTTAAAGTTTTGAGTTCCAAATTCTATCCCTTCTTCCCTACCCACCCATCTCCCTGAGATGGTAAGCAATCTGATATAGGTTATATATGTGTAATCATGTAAAACATTTCCACATTAATCATTTTGTGTAAGAAGATAAGGAAGGAAGGAAGGAAGGAAGGAAGGAAGGAAGGAAGGAAGGAAGGAAGGAAGGAAGGAAGGAAGGAAGGAAGGAAGGAAGGATGAAAATAGTATACTTCAGTCTGTATTTAGATAACATTAGTTCTTTCTCTGGATGTGGATAGCACTTTTCATCATGTGTCCTGTGGGACTGTCTTGGATCATTGCTTTGTTGAGAACAACTAAATTATTCACAGTTCTTCATCATACGATATTGCTGTTACTGTGTATAATGTTCTCCTGGTTCTGCTCCCTTCACTTTGTGTTAGTTCATGTAATTCTTTCTAGGTTTTTAAAAAAGTCATCCTGCTTGTCATTTCTTATAGCACAATAATATTCCATTACAATCATATAACACAACTTGTTTAGCCATACCCAAATTGATGGGCATCCTTTCAATTTCCAGTATTTAGCCTTCACAAAGAGAGCTGCTAGAAATATTTTTTGCATAAATAGGTTCTTCTTCTTCGTCTCCTTCTTCTTCTCCTTCTCTTCCTCCTCCTTCTCCTTCATCTTCATGTCCTTCTCCTCTTTTTCTTTCTTCTTCTTCTTCTTCTTCTTCTTCTTCTTCTTCTTCTTCTTCTTCTTCTTCTTCT
>NW_027186372.1:42736402-42800315 GCF_028583685.1 Petaurus breviceps papuanus | reverse complement strand
TCTCTCTCTGTCTCTCTGTCTCTCTCTGTCTCTCTCTCTCTGTCTCTCTGTCTCTCTCTGTCTCTCTGTCTCTCTCTGTCTCTCTCTCTCTCTCTCTCTCTCTCTCTCTCTCTCTCTCTCTCTCTCTCTCCCTCTCCCCCTTTCCCTCTCTCATCTCTCTGGGATACAGACATAGCAGTGATATTGCTAGATCAAAGGGCATGCACAGTTTTATAGCCCTTTGGACATAGTTCCAAATTACTCTCCAGTGTGACCTTGTTTTTAAAAAATATTTTGACAACTGCATTCCAATATAATTGATTTCCTTTGTAATTGTTATGCATTTAAAAGCATTATTCTGTCATATACTTCACCAGACTTCCAGAGGAATCCATGACACAAAAAGGCAAAGAATTCCTGGTTTAGAGTCTCTTCATAAGTTCCTGGTGAAATTTCTCTCCTTTTTCATCCTTTGTAGAAATGCTGGACCTCAAGCAGCAATTATCTTCCTGGTGGCCTTTCTGTTTATGCTCATTGTGACGAGTGTGAGGTTAGATGTCCAAGATTCCTGTGAAATGGTGTTTCTTACTGCCTCTGTTTGTAGGATGAAACTTCACCAATTCCTTATTTACTTATCCAAGGAGAAAATATGAGTCATCCTTCCACTTAATGTCAACTTCCTTATGACTCCTGTTTTTATTTTTAGCGAGCTTGTCAATTTTCATATAGTTCATTTCCTCCGGTAATGCGTTAACATACAGGTCTTTGGACAAAGTTTTAACACTCAGAATTTCAAAGGTTAAATGCACACTGAAAGATGATCAGGAAACGGTGGCATTCTTATCACTTTCTTACACTCTTTTTACCTTCATTGCAGAAGCAGAAAGGGGCTATATTGGATTGAGGCTCATTTTGTATTTTTTTGTTTCATGAGAAGAGAATTCATCACTTAGAGACCAACCTACTGACAAAAAGCCTCTTCTTGCATAGCTCATCTGGTAGAAGGACAGCCTTAGGGGGACTGTAACTGGGCTCGTTACATTCAGTTAGGTGGTATGGTGGATAGAGCTCTGGGCATGGAATCAGAAAGACCTGAGTTCAAATCTAGCCTCAAACATTTACTGGCTGTGTGACCTTGGATGAGATATTTAACTTCTATTTCCCTTAGTTTCTTTATCTGTAAAATGGGGATGATGAGTAATAGCACATGCCTTTCAGGGAGGTTGTAAGGATTGAATGAGATATATTTGTAAAGCACTTTGTAAATCTTTTTTTTTTTTTTAAAGCAATCGGGGTTAATTAACTTGCTCAAGATTACATGGCCAGTTATTTCTGGGTGTGGTGCTGAGTATCTGAGCCCAGATTTGATACCCAGGTCATCCCAACACTGGAGCCGGTGCTCTTACTTGCTGAGCCACCTGGCCACCCCTAAGCAATTGGGGTTAAGTAACTTGCTCAAGGTTACATGGCCAGGTGTTTCTGGGTGGGTGCTAAGTGTTTGAGCCTGGGATTCGATCCCCCAGGTCATCCCGACACTGGAGCCAGTGCTCTTACTTGCTGTGCTACCTGGCCACCCCCACTTTGTAAATCTTAAAGGCTAAATAAATGCTAGTTATTATTCTTTCCAACTTGGCAGAGTCTGCCAGAACTTGGGGAGCTAATACAGCTCACAAGAGCCCCAGCGTCACAATCAGTTGACAATGGGACATCAGAGTAAGACTTTTATTCCAAAGTAAATTTAAATCGATTGTGGAAGAAGAAATCATTTTTTAAGATGCCCTTCCTTGCTCTCACCATGAACACTTCCTCTTCCCAACCAACACTACCCGAGAATACATCTCTAAAAGCTCTTTTCAGACCTTTGCCCACTGGTCTGGCATCATGGACATATGAGCAGCCTGTAAAAGGGGTGAATCTAAGGAGTGGGGAATTGCTTACCAAAGGCATCAGAGAAGAAAGAAGTGAATCAGAGGAAGAGAAGAACCCGGGCTTGTGGTTATTCTGTTAAATGACAGTTCTGAAATTTGCCGTTAAGAGGAAGGAATGATATGAACCTGATAAAAATGGAAATGTGTGAAGTAGTAAACAGTAGGATAGGAAAACAAAGGCTGAAGATCTGTTTTAAATACTTTAAAGAATTTATGTTTTCAGTAAAAAAATATTTTTAAACTAATGATTTATCTAGAAGAGGTGAAACAGTTGACTATTTTGGGAAGTTGGAGGTGATCATTCAAGGCATGCATTGTTTTATTTTGTTATCGAATTAGCTTTCTACCTACAGAGCCTAAGGTTCTAATAATAGGTTTTGCCATTGAAATGGAGTGCAAATGAGTTTGTGGACCATATCCAAAGGCCCACAGCATTCTCTCTGAAGCCCAGTAAGCTTCTATGATACTCCTCTAGGAATATAAAAACAATAATTGTAATACTTACGGCCTGCCAACTGTGTGCTAGGTTCTGTACTGTAATAAACTCGTTTAACATTTATGTAAAGCTTTCCATCTGAGCATTACCAAGCACTTGGCCAATATATTTGCTGGCAAATGGTGTTAACCTGTCCTACAGATAGGGGAAATTTAGGCACAGGAAGTTAAAATAAATGATTCTGTGCCATGTCCTGAGTCAGTGGCAAAGAAGGGATTAAGCTTTCCATTACTAGCCTAAAACACCTTTTTTTTTTTTTCCTGACACCTTCAACACAAAGCTGTGAAGCCTGCTCCAAAGATCAATGGCAACATCCCTTATCCACAAAGTTCAACAAACATGAAATTAGTGATATCTCTAAGAAAAGAGGCATGATAGTCTAACTGAATCCTACCTTGGGTACTTCCTTATGAGTGGTCATGGGTGAACAGTGAAAAATTACTAGATCTGGAGTCTGAGGATATGGATTCAAATACTGGCCTAGAGATCCTGTTACACTGTTCTGCTACAGAGTCAGTCAGTCAAGTAGGATGTATTAAGTGCCTACTATGTGCTAAGTGCACGGTACATAGATCTGTCCTTGAAGAGTCAGAGAAGTCAATCCAGGCACCAAGAACAATAAGATAGAGGACAAGGACCAATAATAAGAGTCATGGAGGAAAGGTAAAATACCAAGACTGAAGATTTTACCTGTCTCAGACTCCCAGATCCCTCTGAGCTCCTTCTCCTCCAACTGTCCTTGGTGATTCTGTTTCTTTATTGTCAATTTGGTTTTTCATTGGTATTAGCAGCTCCCGCTACCAATGTAGATGGGGATAGGAAGAAAGCATTTGTTCAGTGCCTACTTGTTCCAGGCACTGTGTTGAGTGTTTTATGATTATTATCTCATTTGATTCGCACAACAGAAGTAGGTGCTGTGATTATCCCCACTTCACAGTTGAGGAAACTGAGGCAGACAGTGGTTAAGTGACTTGCCCATGGTCACAAAGCTTGGAAATGTCTGAGGCCAGGTCTGATTAGGTTTCCCTGACTCTAAGACCAGAATCATGCCACCCAGCTGCCTCTACTGACACCTCCTCTGCAGGTTAGTCATTAATAATTGTCTGAAGTGCTTAGAAGTTAAGTGACTTGTCCAGGGTCACATAGCCAGTATGTGTCAGAGACAGGATTGGAACCCAATTCTTCCTAATTCTGAAGCCAGGCTGTTTCTCTCTCTACAATGCCACCCTTCTTGTTTCCTCTCGATTGCATGTCAAGGGGTTAAACCATGGATCTGGGAAAATAAGGTACATAGTTAATTTCAGGAGATTATGAGGGAAAAAATCAACTTCCTTTTCAAGATTACACTCTTAACCTTCCCCTCCCACACAGGCCATATGCTCTCTCAAAGCCTCAGCACCCAGCCAGAAAAGCCCTTTGTGTTTTCTTGGCAAAACTCTGGCCGAATAATTAAAGTCCATATGCAAAGCTGTCTACATCCAGCCCACACTGAGTCTTTTAATTAGTATGTAATTGGTCAGAGAGGTACTATCAAATAGCTCCCAGTCTGGTCGGCTAGAAATACAGTGTTTGAAAAGTCCCAGACCAGAAGGGGATAATAAAAGCTTAAAGACCCATCTGTTGGAATGATTTGTTTAAGGTATGAATTTCAGTACTGTTTCTATTTTTAACAATTCTGCTTATAGCATTTTCCCCCATGCTCTCTAATGACTACCAGAGCGCATACACCTTGGAGGCAGAAGAGAGAAGAAAGGGAATGAGAGGTGGAGGTATCGTTTCATTCTTCCGCTCAGAAGGAGAGGGAGAAGAGGAAAAAGAAAGCATGGGCTCTGCTTTTTGTCTGTGTGATTGGCCTGTTGACTGTGCCGATTCCAGATGCTTATTCAGAAAATCATAGCTTTTGAGTTGACTGTAAAGTTCATTTAGTTCTAGAGGGATGGGTGGGTTGGTTGATGCAAAAGTTTTTTACATAAAAATTTCCATCCTACTATCTCTATTTGCTTTGTCGTAAGGATGAAAAAAATGCACTTTGCCAATAGACACAACTTGGTCCTTTGAAGTGTTCTTCAATTATGGTCCTTCTAGTGTGAGTCCAACCCTCTCATTTTACAAATTAGGAAACTGAGACCCAGAAAGGTGAGTTGATTTGCCCAAGATCACACAGGAAGTTAAGTGAGAGATGCAGAATTCAGACTCAGGTCTTCTGAATCTAAATCCAGCATTCTCCATTGTATCATACCATCTTCTTGAGGATATCACTCAGACAAACTGATTGTTATCGAATTTGAAGTTTCTGGCATAAATGAGACTCTTTCTTAGCACTGAGGTCAGTGAGTCTCATTGTAAAGACATTTAGTTCACTTTACCTAGACATCTGGTTATCACTAGCTGCTTATGGTAGTAGTAGGTTATATTCAGTGCCAAGGACTCTCATGGGGCTGGATATGAAATAGTTAATGCCCAGTCTTACATTCACATTCAAACAGTTTTTTCATGATCTTTCACTTTCTTGATGGAGTTTGGGATCCAGTCACCATCAGGTCAACTTGGCAGATCATTTTATATGAGCAGTAGAGTTCCAATTCATAATGGAGAGAAGTGACTTTCCCATCACTCTAGAAATCTTCCAGCAGAGGCCAGTTGGCCATTTGTCGGGGATATTGTGGAGGGAATGCTTATGTAGATATCTAGTGGACTAGGTGGTCTTTGAGGCCCCTTTCACTTCTGGGAGTGACAGCTCTACCATTAGGAGAGACCCAAATTCAAATCCTGCCTCTGGCATACTTTTGAGAGGGACCATCATTGGTTATCTATTCCAACTCATGAATACCCATGTAAATATACCTGATAATATTAAAAGTACTAAATAGTATTAAAAATCTCCAATAAAGGGGAAACCCCTACCTTCTAAGGCTGCCTATTCCACTCACAGGCAGCTCTAATTATCTGCAAGGGTTTCCTGACATCAAATCTAAATTTGTCTCTGGAGCCAAACAGAACAAAGATACTCCATGTTTTATAAGACAACCTTTCAAATCTTTGATTGTAGTTACCATGTCCCTACTCCCTTCTCCAGGCTATTTGCCTTCCTCTGGACATTCTTTAACTTTTTATTTATTTAAATTTTTATTAAATGGTAGCATCTAGAACACTGTATTGCAACCAAGTTTACTTCTTAAGAATATAAATTAAAAGGGGATGCTCATTAACTGGGGGATGACTGAACAAGTTATGGTATATGAATGAAATGGGATACTTTTGTGCTAAAAGAAATGATGAGCAGGCAAACTTCAGAAAAACCTGGAAAGAACTACATGAACTGATGCTGAGTGAAATGAGAAGAACCAGGAGAACTTTGTATACAGTAATAGCAGTTCAATGACTAATTTTCATAGACTTAGCTTTTCTCAGCAATGCAAAGATCTAAGACAACTCCAAAATGGAAAATGCTATCCACATCCAGAGAAAGAACTATGAAGTGTGACTGCAGATCAAAGCATATTATTTGCTCTCTCTCTCTCTCTTTTTTTTGTTTTGTTTCTTCTTTCTTGTGGTTCCTCCCATTGGTTCTGATTCTTCTGTACAATATGACAAATGTCAAAATATGTTTAATATGAATATATATATATACATACATACATACATACAGAGAGAGAGAGAGCCTATATCCGATTGCATCCCCTGGGGAGGAGGAAGAGAGGGAGGCAGAGAATATTTAAAACTCAAAAGCTTATGAAAGTGAATGTTGAAAACTAAAAATTAATTAATTTTTAAAAAGAATATAAATTACAAATGAGTAGCTGATCTATGTCAGTAAATGGGAGTTTCCATACCAGGAGTTCCCCATGCCAATGAAATCACATTTCTGGAGACTCTTCCATCCCACCACCAAAAACAAATAAACAACAACAAAATGCTAGGAAATAGGAAGTCTGGGGTCAAAGAGACTTCATTGTCCTTTGGAAGTCAGACAAATTTCTCAATGAAACCACATAATAGACATCGTCAGCATCTTGGGTCAAAGAGATCTTTGGTCTTAGGAACATTTGCTAGAAGGAAGTGGTGAGTACAGCTGACAGCTGGGCAAGGCAGCTGAGCAAAAATCGTTGTCACTGTGATATTGGGGTGGTGTGTGGTGTGCTTTAAGCTAGGGAAGAGTCAAGGGAGATTGGAAAAGCCAGTTGATGAAGGGCTAGATGAAAGGAAAGGGCAAGAGCCTGCATTAAAGTCTTGATATATTGAACAATAAAAAGAATAAAGAATTGCTCCAATTTAGAAAAGGAATGTGACAAGAGGAAGGGAAAGTTTGATGGTTTGCCTACTTCATTGTTGTTGAATTGGTAAAGAGGTTCAACTGTTGTAAATTTCAATTTATCTTCTATATAATATTTTCTTTTTCCCCAATTACATGTAAAAACAATTTTGAACATTTAAAAAAATTTTCATTTCCAACTTCTTTCCTTTCCCCCCTCCCCTCCACATTCCCTGAGATAGTAAGCAATCTGATATAGGTTATACATATGCTATCATGTAAAACATATTTCCATATTAGTAATTTTGTGGAAGAAAATTCAAAAAGAAAGAAAAAAGAAGAAAGTGAAGAAGGAAGAGAAAGAAAGAAAAAGAAAGAGAAAAGTAGTATGCTTCAGTCTGCATTCAGACTCCATTAGTTCTTTCTCTGGAGGTAGATAGCATTTATTTGCATTTATCTGCATATTGTATTGTATTGTGTTATGTTATATTACATTAGATTATATTATAGCATTTCCCTACTTACTATGTATAAACTAGAATTCCAAATCCTTTGCCTGGTATTCAGGGTCTTCCACCATCTGCCTTTCCTGTCCTCTCCCATATGTCTTCCTTCCCTATCAGGGGTGGGGAACCTGCAGCCTCAAGGCCACATGTAGCCTTCTAAGGTCCTTGGGTATGGCCTTTTGACTATGTCCAAGTTTTACTAAACAAATCCTTTTATTAAAGGTCCTCAAGGTCCCACCCCTGCTATAGGCTATGCTTTAACCAAACTGAAAAAAAAAATAAATCCTGTCATTCTTTTTTCCCTTTGGCTGTTACTTGCCATAATTTTATTATAATCAATATAACATTCGGAGGCTCCTTGAATACAATTCTCATTCTCATAGATGAACTGGGTCCCCAGAGTTTGACTATATCCCCTCTTTTGGGTTCTAGGGGTACATCTGAGGGATCAGGGGTGGTTTTTCTAATGCTATTGGCTCTAACCCACCATTATACTATCCAAGACCCTAATATATGTTTAATATCTTGGGGGAATTCCCCAGTAGAATGTAAACTCCTTGTTATTTGGGACTGCTTTGTTTTTATATCCCCAGTGCCTAGCACAATATTCTATGCACTTAATAAATGCTTGTTGGATTTGATTGGATCCCTCACTCCTCTCCTCCCCCCAAGTTCTGGTTTCTGTGCCTTTGTAAGACTCTTCCCAATGCTAGAATGCTTTTCTAAGCCCTCTTAGCCTTTTGAATTCCTATCCATCTTTTATATAAAACTCAAAAATCACCTCTTCCATGAAGCTTTCCCTGATCTCTTTGTTTAGCAACAACCTTCCCCTTCAGACATTACATAGCACTTTCATAACTCTTGAATGCATTTTAAAAAATTGATATATTTCATTTTTATATCATCTTAATTTTTCAATATATGTTTCCTTTCTCCCTGCTTCACTCAGAGAACCATTCCTTATGAGATTAAAAGAGAAAGAAAAAAAGCAGACTAACAAAATTAAACAATCCATAAACCAAAGCTAACAGTATAGAATAACAATAATAATAACTAACATTTATACAGAGCTTTGGAGTTTGTGCAGCTCTTTTTCCATATTGTATCATTGCTTCACACACATAGCCCTACACTTCTGCAAAGGAGGAAAGGAGGTATGTGAATGGAATTTACATATAGGGGATTTAGTTACCTGTTTTGGCCTCCTCACCCTATAGCTTGTCTCATGAGGATAGGAACTGTGTCTTATTTAAACTCCATATCCTCCCAAGCTCTTGACAGAGTGATTTACATATAACAATCAACTAATAGATGCATTTTCTTGTTGTTCTGTGAAGAGGTGAATCAGGAAAAAAAAACTCTGGATGGAAGCTTTAGGTGAAGACCGAAAGATTTGTCTCAATAATCACTCATTTCATGTTCTTAACAAATAAAAGAAGATCAAAGCTGGTATTAGAGCAGGCGTATACTCATGAATGTTTAACAACTAGCTCTTTTGGGGGAAATATACCTACTACACATTTCAAAGTTTAATCTGTATTATTTTCATTTTCTCTATCACTTTCGTAAGTCTAGACTGTCAACAAAACAACAAAACAAGCCTTGACTTGCAGTGTTGGTTAATTTCCAAGGTATAACTGCTCACGCTGAAAATTTAACTATCATCTCTTCCTAGTTTGAGCTGATTCCAGTATACCCCTATATCAAAGGCAAAGACTTAAAGTTCCATAATGTAAACCCACCATTTAAGGAATATTGTAGATGTCTCTTTCCACAAATCAAATATTTTTAAGTGTCTACTTGGGTCTTGACTGGAATATAATCCTGAAATTCCTTTGGTTGGAACAACAGCTGATAGCTCCCTAGGAGAGCTATTTATAACGTCTAATATTTTTGAACAGCTAAAACAATAAAAGGGATCTCCTGATTTTTTTCTTTGCTGTATGAATGAGGTTGAGAGACTTGTCTTAATGTTTTTAGGTCAGGCAGTTCTGAAAAACTAAGATCTAAAGTAACATATTTGTGTATTGGCTAAGATCTAGGTCAATATTAATTTTAATTAATAATTAATATTGCGAACAGAGCCAAGGTGATAGAATAAAAGCGGGGACTTGCCCTCCAAAGCCCCTCCAAATACCTGTAAAAGTGATTCTAAGCAAATTCTAGAGCTGCAGAACCCACAAAATGACAGAGTGAAACACATTCCACCCCAACAGCCTGGAAGACCCACAGGAAGGGTATATATCACCCTGGGCTGGGAACGGAGTGCAGTCTGGCGTGGGCTGTGTCAGTGAAGGCCAGAGCAGGCCTCAGGGGACTAAATTGCTGGCAGCTGTGGTGATTTCCAGAATTCTTAACCCACAAACACCAAGAACAACATGGAAGATCAGTGGGGGAACTCTGTGGGACCTGGGTGAAAGAGGAAAATGTGGTCCAGCCCCAGTCCCAGGGCAGCAGAGGGGGCAGCAGAGGTGGCAGCAGCAGCAGCAGTGCTATCTGCTTCCAGTGCTCTAGACCCACAGATGATAGGGGATCCAATGGCTGATACAAAACCCCGGAAGCCTAGGACAGTACACCCACCCCCATGCCCACTGGAAGCAGAGTCCTGCCTTTACAGAGAGTTAAAAAATCAAGTATTTGACTGGAAAGATGAATAAACAGCATAAAAGAAGTCAGACTGTAGAATCTTACTTTGGTGACAAAGAAAATCACAACATACAACCCAAAGAAAACAACAAAGTCAAAACTCCTATATTAAAAGCCTTCAAGAAAAATATGAATTGATCACTGGTCATGAAAGAGCTCAAAAAGGATTTTGAAAACCAAGTAAAAAAGCAGAGGAAAAATTCGGAAGAGAAATGAGAATGATGCAAGAAAATCATGAAAAATGAGTCAACACCTTGCTAAAGGAGACTCAAAAAATACTGAAGAAAATAATATTAATGTTATTAATATACTGGTGTTTAATATAATTTAATCCTATTTTAATATAGATCCATGTTAAAATAAGTAGGTGTCTATTTAGCACTGTCATTAAGAATATAGAGGCCAAAGTCTGAACTGGTTTAAATCCAATGTTTAGCACAGAGCTTGGCATATAGTAGGTACTTAATAAATGTTTATTGACCAATTAAATGATAAAATGATACATATACCCACAGATAGAATTGGCAAAGGGACCACAATATGGCAGAAAGATCAGGCAACTAGGAATCAGGACACCAAGGCTCTATCTGGTCCTTGCTTGGTCACATTGCTGTGTGACCTGAAGTAATTCATTTAAACATTCGGAGACTCTATTCATCCATATGTAAAACGAAGTGATGGAATTACCTTAGGTGTTTTTAAGCTTTTTTGGAGGGGGAGGAGGTGTCCTGAACCCCTTTGGTGAGTTCTATGGACTCATTTTCAGAACAATGTGAATGCATAATGCAATTTTATTCATTTAAATGCATAAAACAAAATACATAGGATTATAAAGAAAACCGTTGTATCAAAATATTTATCAAAATATTTCAAAGCAAGTTTCATAAATGTCAGGTTAAGGACATCTGGACGGGATGATCCTATGAGCCCTTCTAACTATAACCTACTATGACTTTAAAATCTAGGTTGCTGTGAAAGTTTCTTGTTAACAATTGTTATTCCAGAGAGATTTACTTATAAATGTAGGGTCCAGATGTTTCAGACTATGCATAATTATATAGTTACTTAACTTATTATTTGTAGTTGATTGCTTTTATTTTTGAGTTACTTTAAATATTGATTTTGGATCTGATTCAATATGGTCACCAGATTGCCTTTTAAAATCATTATTATTATTATTTGTTACATAGATATTACAAATAAAGTTATGAATTATATCTATATTAACATTTTCATTGTTAGCCCTATGGTTTGTTTTTTTAACTGATGGCTGATGTCTTGCTGAGCATATTGATTGGTGAAATTGTACATTATTTTGGGTATCATTTTAAAAGTGTTCTTTGAAAATGTTTAAAATCTTTAAAAAATGTTCTTTTTATTATACTAAGAAAAGGTATTGAGGGCAATACCTGTATATTAAATAACATGTCAATCAGTCATTCAACAAGAATTTATTAAATGCTTACTAGGTGCTAAATACTAAAGACATAAAGAGAGGCAAAAACATGGTCTCTGCCTCCAAAAGCCTCACAAAAAGTCTCTAATTTTGGAGGCAAAATACAAATAACAATGTACATTCAAGATATATACAATGTCAATAAAAGCTAATTCAGAGAGATTCCATTAGTCTGGGCATTTTATATTTTGCAATTATTAATCTATTTCACTTAGATTTTCAGTTTTATTGCCAAAATAGTTTCTAATTATTTCTTTTATTTAAATAAAATAAATTTATTTTAAAAAATAAATTTTACGGCCTCAGACACTTAATACAAAAACTAGCTGTGTAACCTTGGGCAAGTCACTTAACCCCACTTGCCTTCCAAAAAGCAAAAAATATTTAAATTTTATTTATTTTATTTTTGAATTCACTTTTTAATTTTTTGATGCAGTAATTTGATAATCCTTAGTGGTTTATTTATTTTATTGTGTCTCTTCCCTTCCCCCACCAAAAAAAAAACCAACTCCTAGTTTAATCTTAGAGGGAAGATGGAGGATTGGGACTGGAAAGGCCTCCTGCAGAAGGTGGGATTTGTGCTGAGTCTTGAAGGGGGCAGGGGAAACCATGGTTTTCCATTATTATTTCCATATATATTACCCAACATATTCCATATATATTACCCAAAGGTAATAAGGGAAAACCTTCAGGCCTGGGGGACACCAGAGCAACCCCATTACAGTGTCCGTGTGAAGAACAAATAGGGCTGGATCTTAGAGCCCTTGGAGAGATGTAAAGTGTGACAAGGAAAAGTACGACTGGGAAGGGTCATGAAGAATTTTGAATGCCAAACTGAGGGGTTTATGTTGGATTTTCTGAGAAACAAAGAACCATTGGAGTGGCATGAACAGACCTATGTTTTAGGAAAACCATTTTGTCAGCTGAGTGAGCGGTGGCTGGATTGGAGTGGGGAGAAGCTCAAGTGGGGATATGGATTACAGTAGCCCAGGTGGGAGGTTTTGAGGGCCTGTACCAGGATGGTGGCTATGTGACTGGAGAGAAGGACACATTTAGGGGAGATGTAGAGGTAAAAATGACAAGATTGGACACCAGATTAGATGTGTGGAGTGAGTGAGAGTGGAGAGCTGAGCATGAGCTTAAGCTTGTGAGTGCTTGGGATGCTTGGGCAGTGTTCTTAATAGTAAGAAAAAGGTTGCAAAGAGGGAAAGATAATGAGTTCACTTTTGGATGTATTGAATTTCAGATGTCTGTGGGATGTATAATTTCAGATTGAGAACAGACAGTCTAGTATATAGATCAATCAATTAATAAATAATTATTAAGCTCCTGCTATCTTGCAGGCCCGATGCTAGAGATGATATAAAAACGTAAATGAAACAAACAGTACATGCCTTCGAGGCACTTGGGGGAGGCAATAGGTACATGTATCTGTATTTACAAAAGAAACATGTAAAACCTACAAAATGAATATAAGATAATTTTAGGAGGGTGCACTGGCAGCCGGAAGGATCAGTATCATGTAGGAGGTGGCACTTGGGCTTTGAAGGAAACTGCGGATTCTAAGTAGAGAGATGAAAAAGAATGTATTCTAGGCAAGAGGGACAGCTGTATGTATCTCCTTATTTAAAGGAGATAGGAGATCATAGGAGAGGAGTAAGAAGAAGTAACAGAATGGCCTGAAGAATGTGTGAAGGGGAGTAATGTATAACAAGGCCAGAAGGATGGACTGGAACCAGACTAGGAAAGGCTTTAAAGGTCAAACAGAAGAGTTAGACTTTGATCCTAGAGGTAATAGGGACCCATGGCCATTTATTGAGCATGGAAGTCACAGGATCAGAGGTCTGGTTTTGGAACATTGCTTTGGCAGTTGTGCGGAGGACGGATTAGAGAAGGGAGAAAGTTGAGGTAGGGAGATCAACATCAGGATAACTTACTGTCAACCTGTTCACTGACTTTAACTCAGTTCAACATTTCAAACATTTGTTAAGCACCTACAGTATGCAGAGTGCTGCTAGCCACTCAGAGAGTTATAAAAGTAAATGAGAAATGGTTTTAGGCCTCAAGGAACTCAAAGTGTAGAAAGAAGAATGGGGCAAGTTACGTAGATATTTGTGTTAAAACATAGAAGTTATGAAGTACTTAAGAGATGGATTGTATTGGTCTGAATATAGGTCAGGTGTCTCCTCCCTCTCTGATTAAACTTTTCTGAAAGAAATATATGTATATACACATATATGCATATATACACATCTGCATGTGCATGTATATGTGCCCATACATGCATTCATACATGCACCATATGTATGCATACATGTGAATATACCCTTAAAATAAATTTGACTATAGACTCTAGCTTTTCAAAAGAGTTTAGCTCAGCATTCTGCACAGTAGATAGATTGTTGGAAAAACCAAGTGTATAAAATCAGTCAGTCAGCAATCAACAGGCATTTATTAAATACTTATTATATGCTAGATGCTGTGCTAAGTGCTAGGAATAAAAAGAGACAAAACCGGTCCCTGCTCTGAAAAAAACATACATTCTGGTGGAGGAGACAATACGTAAATGACTAGAAACATGCAAGGTATATCCAGAGTAACAGGGAGAGTAAACTGAAAGGAGAGACATTTGTAGCTGGGAGGTGGCGAGGATAGGCCAGCAAAGACGTCCTACAGAAGCTTTGGGCTTGGATCTGTCTTGAAAGAAACCAAGAAAATTAAGAGGTGGGGATGTGGAGGGGTAGAGAGTTCCAGGCCTGGGGGATAGCCAGTGCAAGGACAAATAAACACGGGATAGAATGTTGTATTTGCAGAATTGTAAGGAGGCCAGTGCAGTTGGTTGTGGAGTGTGTGGAGGGGAGTACAAGGCAAAAGGGCTAGAAAGTTGAAAGACTTATTGCCTAGATTATTGTTGTTGTTCTCATTCAGTCGTTTCAGGTTCTTCGTGACCCTCTTTGAGGTTTTTTTGTCAAAGATGTTGAAGTGGTTTGCTTCTCCAGTCAAAGATGTTGAAGTGGTTTTCCTTCTCCAGCTCATTTTACAGATGAGGAAATGGAGGCAAATGGGCTCAAGTGACTTGCCCAGGGTCATACAGCTAGTAAATGTCTGAGGCCAGATTTGAATTCAGGAAGAGGGGTCTTCCTGATTCTAGGCTCTACACTCTATTCATTAGGCCCAGATCATTAGAGGAAGTTTAATGTGAAGCAAAGGAGGTGGTGTCATCAGTGTGTATATATATTTATATAATCTTGGATAGTGACTGCAGATAGACAATGATCTGGGCCCAGAACAGAAGAGGAGGAAGAGAAGAGGGTGGTTTGGGTCCAACTTGGGAAGTCGTGCCCTGTTTTCAGTGACCCTAGCTTCTCCCTGAAACAAAAGACTCATTTTCTTTTTAACAAGATCATTCTTCTGGTAATGCTGTATGGCTAAAAATAAGGGAATATCCCAGTCTCCAAAGTACCCAAACTGCTGAGGATCTGTGGAACAAAGGAAAGACATATGGCGGGGACAAATGGGCTGCACCATATTACTCATATGACCTATTGAGACAAGAACTGGTGTAATAGATATCATTCCAGAGATGAGCAAATGGCCAGTAATGCAGCCAGAGCAAGGCAGAGCAGATGGAGAGCCAACAGGCGCATTGGTACCCATGTAATATCAGTGTTAAAAGACCCAGAGTGATCTCGACCCCTCCCCCAACCCTGTCTCTACTATGCAGTGTAGATACTTGTATGAAGGATCGAGGGGAGCAATCCTTTCAGAGAAGGAGCCTGCTATCCCCTGTCTTCTCCTTCCCCCACTGCAGGCTCCAGACACCACAGGGGAGTCTCGAGGGGCCCATCTGGAGCTGGTGTCAAGTCGAGCCCCCCTCTCCTTTCCCAGTCCATAGTCCATCTCCTTGCCAGTACTGCCTCAAGGCCATCTTCCCTTTGGATGTCCTTTTAGGATCTCTTAACTTTTCATTTGCCTTATAGTTGAACTGTCCTTCATGGGTTATCTTTCCAATTAGGGTATAGGCTCCCTGATATCAGGCACCCTCTTCTTTTTCTGTTTGTTTTCCCAGCACTTAGCACTGTATCTGGCATATACTAAGCACCATAAACACTTTTCCATTCATTGATTCCTTCATTCATTCTTCCCCACCAATACCAACACCAACTGCTGACACCCTCAGGCAGATGAGCCCAGGAATAGCTATACCAGGGAGATCACCAGCCCTGCTTTCCAGGGCAGTCCTTATAGCCATCTTCCAAGAGAGTAACCTTTATGAAGGAAGAGGTGACCTGCTGACTGCTATCTCTGCAGTTATTACTGTTCCCACAGCAGCCACAGCTGAGAAAAGAATCACAAAAGAAAGTCCTTGGCCCTATTCAATGATTCAACTTTAGATACCAGTATGGTTTTATCAATGGAAGTAACATTAAAGAAGATGCATTTCCACCTGGACCCTAAAACCACTAGACTTTTCCATTGGCCCTGCAGGGAAAACCTGCATGTGTTGCCTTCCCCTATCAGAATGTTCCTTCCTGAGACTGGGCACCATCTTGCTTTTCTATTTGTATTCTCAGTGCTTAGTCCAGTGCTTTGCATAGAGTAAGCACTCAGTAGATGCTTATACAAAACCATTCAATCCTCTATCCACTTAAACACAGCAATATAGCCAAAGATACATTCTGCCTTCACTTCAACACAATATCAGCACAAGGTGAAGTTCAAGGTAAGAAAGATAGCTGGTAGCATCAGGGAAGGGAAAATTTCCTGGAGGCAGTGGTGAATGAGCTTTCTTATAGACAAAGTGTTTGTACAAACTAGATGCTTCTACCATGGCAAGTGCTAAAGTAAGCCTGCCCCAAGGGACTTAAATTTCATTGTCTTCCCATATCTGCTTGTACTTGGTATAGTGGATAGAATGTTGGGCTTGAAATCAAGGAGATCTGGATTCAAATCCCTTCTCATAGTCACAGAGAGTTAAGTGACTTGTCTAGAATAGAAAAAATTTGAACCCATGCCCTGGTTTCCTGATCTGTCGAATGAAGAGGGGTGGGCTCTAAAGTACCTCCTATGGTCTATGACCCTATAGTTCTGTTTACCTTCTGGTTATATGCATCTCTTCTTAATTTTTTTTTGGAGGGGGGAAGGTAGGGCAATTGGGATTAAGTGACTTGCCCAAGGTCACACAGCTAGTAAATGCTAAGTGTCTGAGGCCGGATTTGAACTCAGGTCCTCCTGACTCTAGGGCTGGTGCTCTATTCACCTAGCTGCCCCCTGCATCTCTTCTTTATCAAGATGAATTTGGACAAGAATAATGGAGGTGATATGTACCTTAGCCTACTCCTATATGTTTGGGATTTTTTGGTGGGGGAGGGAGGAGCAGAAATTTGGTAAGTTTTACTGAATGACCTATGTAAATGGATATTGTTTATAGAAGGAATGGGAGAAGAGTAAAACTTGAAGCCTTCAGCTCTCTTTCTTTTGTTGTTGTTCAGTCATTTCAGTCATGTCCAACTCTTGGTGATCCTATTTGGGTTTTTCTTGGCAAAGATACTGGAGTATTTTGCCATTTCCTTCTATAGCTCATTTTATAGATGAGGACAATGAGGCAAAAGGAATTAAGTCACTTGCCCAGTATCACACCGTTACCAAGTGTCTGAGGCCAGATTTGAACTCAGATCTTCCTGACTCTATCCACTGTGCCTTAAATATTTTAAACTTGAGTCAAAATGACATTCTCATACCATTGGTGTGAGATGTCACAAGTTGAAAGAGCTGTAATGGATTTTTTTGGTGGAGAGAGATAGCTTGATATCATCCTTGTACATTGAGTGTGATTGAGTCATTAAGATGTTCTGTTTCTACTTTCTTTTTCATGTAGAAGTCATACAGCTTCTATTTAGAAAAGATGTTAATGGATTTTGGATTAGGCAGGGCCATAATGGGCTTAAACTCTCTCCCTGAAAAATGATAAGTTTTATATGAATTCTTTTTGACATCATGGTATGGTAGCATATTTTATTTTTTCTTTCCACATTTAAAGAATATTTGAATTTAATAAAAATCAACTAAATTTAATAATTTAATAAATTTAGCAAAAAATCAACTAAAATGGCTTGTTCCAGGACCATTTCTATTTGAACTGTATTGAACAAGAGAACAATATGATGATGAAAATAGTAATAATAAGGATAATTATTACTAATATAATGAATGACAGAACAGTACTGTCAATAGAGAAAACTAAAATTCCAGTTTCTCTACAAAAGTAAAAGTCATTGGGGCCAGATAAAATCCATAATTATCAGCTTCAGAGTGGTCCATGAACTACTAAAAAAGCATTTTACTGGTTTTCTCACAGACTCTAGTCTAAATCTACATGTCTTAGCAGAGGATAACAAGTATCCATTAGTAAAAAATGATAACCCTTCCAAACATAAGCAAATTATGTGGTTTAAAAAAATGCTTTACACAAAACATTCAAAGCTTATATCACTAAAAAAAATCTCCAAAAAAGAAAACAATATATTAGTTGGGGAGCAAAAAGCACGTGCCAGAAAGTTCCAGAGGAGAAAAATGGTTATCAGTTGAGTAATTACTGAACAAATCTGCTCAAACACCCTATCACATTTATTCTGTCCTTGTTAACTCTCTTTAAGTCTTTGACTCAATTCCATACTGATCGCTTATCCATGTCCTATAAATATACAAAATAAACCTAATTATAGTTAGAACAATAAAGTATTTTATGTCCCCATGAAAACTATTCTTTAAAAAAATGCCACCACCAGAAGAGGTAAGTCAAACAGGACATCTTTGAAGGTGATATATTAAATTTATCATATACTTAAAAAGAAAAACCCAAAATGATTCAAAATTCTTGGGCAGGGACCATGAGAGCTCAGGAAGTGAGAAAAAACAGAGACCAATATGATGGTAACCAGTGTGTTGCCTTAGCACCTTAGACAAGTATAACCCAGACTGGGGTCTCTGTTCTGAGACTCCAAAGAGGAACCTGATGATCTATGACTCTGCATCTAAAAGATCCAAGGGAGCTTTATCAAGAGGCAACTAGGTAGTGCAGTGGAAAGAATGCAGGACCTATGGTCAGGAAGACATGAGGTCAAAGCTAGCCTCACTTACTACCGTGTTTCCCCGATAATAAGACACTGTCTAATTAATTTTTTTGGAAAGAAAAACACCAGAGGGCTTATTTTCAGGGGAGGGCTTATGTTGTCCTGCCTCAGGTTTCCTCCGCGGCACTGCTCTCAATGGCGCCAGCAAGCAAATCACTGGGGAAGAACAGGATGACGCACTCACTGCTGCAGCTCTGATTGGATGCAGCTCGGAGCGCAGCGTGCGTTTCACGGGGCGGGGGGGGGGGGTAGCAATCTCAATAGGGCTTATTTTTGGGGGAGGGCTTATTTTAGAGGAATCTTACATAGTAAGGGGAGGGCTTATTTTTGGGATAGGTCTTATTATTGGGGAAACACGGTAGCTGTGCAACTCTAGGCACGTCATTTTACCTCTGTCTGCTTTACTTGCTCAACTATAAAATGGAATAATGAAATCACCTACATCCCAGGGTTGTTGTGAGGATTAAATGAGTTAAAATTCATAAAGTGCTTTGCAAACCTTTAGTGCTATGTAAACGTGAGCTATTATTATTAAATTCTAGTTTAACCCCAGGAACTGGAAGTCAGCACAAGAGCCAAGGAGACTCAGAATGAGATCAAGCAGGACAGACCTTTCCTCCACAAAGTACTACAGGAGACAGAATCTGGTCCTGGAACACAGCCCTAATTCAGGAATTAAAGCTAGAAAGATGAGTTAATAAATGGAAACACTGACCAGCATAAACAAAATTACAGATCTAAGTCTATGACAGCTATATGCAGAGACTCAGTGGGGAAGAATGTATTTTCCACAAGGATAACATAGAAATCTAGAAGAAATGAAGCAAGAAATAAAGAAATGAAAGCTCTGAAAGAAAGAATTGGAAGAACAAGAAGCTTAGAAAAGAAATTGGTAAACCTTACCCAAGGTTGACCTATCCCTAAATACTAAAATAAACCAAATGCAAGTCCCAGACTATGACAATAAGATACAGAAAGACTCAATGACAACAAGAAGTATTAAAACCAAATCAAAAGATCTAAAATATATATACAAAGTATCTAATATAAAAAAAACAACTGACCTAAAAGAGAGGTAAAGGAGAGATAACTTAAAAATCATTGGACTTGCTGAATACTAAATACTAGCTGAATAAAAAAATCCTGGATACTATATTTCAAGAAATCATAACTGAAATCTATCTAGATATATTAGAACCAGAAAGGTAAGTAAAGATAGAAAAAATCAACTGTTCTTCTGAAAGAAACCAGACAAAGGAAAAATTCCATGAACATCATAACCAAAATCCGGAACCAAAATTAAAAAAAATATATATATATATACATATATATATTTACTGCAAATATCCAGAAAGATACAAGTCAAGTACCAAGGAATTGTAATCAGGATCACACAGGACCTGGCAACTTTTACTAAAAACAAGATTTTATCTTGGAATGCAATATTCTTTTTTTTTTATTTATCATTTAACATTTTTTTTTAATTTTAAACATTTTTATTTAAAGTTTTGAGTTTTGAATTCTATCCCTCTTTCCCCTCCCCCCTCCATCAGATGCTAAGCAATCAGATACAAGTTATATATGTGCAACCATGCAAAACATTTCCATATTAGTAATTTTGTACAAGAAAACTCAAAGAAAACTAGCCATGTGACCTTAGGCAAGTCACTTAACCCCAATTGCCCTCCAAAAAGCAAAAAAAAAGACGACTCAAAGAAAAAATGAAAGAAGTGAAAAATAGCATGCCTCAGTCTGTATTCAGTCAATATCAGATCGTTCTCTGGAGGCAGATAGTATGCTTCATCTTAGTCTTTTGGGATTGTCTTGGATGATTGTGTTGCTGAGAATAGCTAAGTCATTCACAATTCACCGAACAATATTGCTGTTACTGTGAATAATATTCTCCTGCTTCTGTTCACTTCACTCAGCATCAGTTCATGTAAGTCTTTCCAAGTTTTTTCTGAAATCATCCTGCTTGTCATTTCTTATAGCACAATAATATTCCATTACAATCATATACCACAGCTTGTCTAGCCATTCCCCAATTGATGGGCATCCCTTTGATTTCTAATTCTTTGCCACCACGAAAAGAGCTTCTATGAATATGTTTGTACATCTGTCTCCTTTTCCCTTTTTAATGATCTCTTTGGAATACAGATATAGTAGCAGTATTGCTGCATCAAAGGGCATGCATAGTTTTATAGCCCTTTGGGCATAGCTCCAAATTGTTCTCCAGAATGGTTGGATCAGTTCACAACTTCACCAATAGTGCATTAATGTCCCAGTTTGGAATACAATATTCTAAAATGTAAGAGATGGAGGCTTACAACCAAAAATAATTTACCCTGCAAATCTGTGTGATCCTATAGGGTAAAAAATGGATCTTTAGTGGAATAGAAAACTTTAAAGAAATTTTGTGATTAAGACCAGAACTGAAGAACTTTGAAATAGAGGCACAAGAGTTCAGAGAAATCTGTAATGGTAAGTTTCTGTGAACAATTGGAAGGAGTTGTGTGATGATGTAGTACTAACATCCTTATGGGGGAGGAGAAGAAAGTGGTTCTTCATAATCTTAATGTCTTCAAAGATTATTGAGGTAGGTATATAATAAGCTGAAGCAAATGAATCTAATAGCCTTGTGCTCAATAAAGCCAAAGACCCCAAAAAACTATGAGAAAACTGGAAAGTAGTCTGGCAGAAATTTGGTTTAGACCAGCACTTCACAACATAGATAGATAGATAGATAGATAGATAGATAAACTCCAAGTGTATACGTGGCCTAAATTTTTAAAAAAAGTTACATCATAAGATTAGAGGAACAAAGAAATTGTCTTTCAGATCTATGGATAGGGAAAGAGATTATGATCATACAAGGGATAGAGAAGATCACAGATGATTGAAAAAGATAATTTTGATTATATGAAATTTTAAGAGACTTGGCAAAAGCAAAATCAATGAAGTTAATATTAGAAAAGAAACAGTTGTGGGAAAAACTCTTTGTAGCAAATTTCCCCGATAAATGTTTCAATTCTAGCATAAATAAGGAACAAATTCAAATTTATAAGGATGAGAGACGTTCCTTAATTGATAGATGTTTGAAATCTATGAACAGGCAGCTCTCTAGGGAAGAAATCTAAGCTATCTATATAGTCAAATAAAGATACTGCTAATACTAGTAATTAGAGAAATGTGAACTTTGAGGTTCTACCTCACACCCATCAGATTGACTAAATTGACCAAAAAAAGATAAATGACAAATGTTGTAGAGACTGAGAGAAATTAATATTAGACTATCATCATATTAATAGCTAATTATTAATTTGTGATCCACCTTCTTCCTCCTAGTTTTATTAAGATCCGACTCCTCAAAAAGTCAGTGTCTGAAGGGCAGGACTGAGTGATATGATTATTTTTAGCTCCCAAGGCACATGCTTATTAACTGGGTTGTGTTGGACCCCACCCAACTGGAAACCTGATTTCTGTTTATAGTATAAACAGAATCTAGTTTAGAGGAGTTCTCTCCCTAGAGGAAAAAACCCCTGTCCTTGATCCCTTCCATTAGAGTTTAGGGCAACTCTAAGCCCAGGAAAGAGAAAACTAGCCCAGGAGGTTTGGATAGAAATGGCTTCCTCTACTCATATGCCCTGAGGCTGATGAATCTCATGATCAAATTGTGGTCCTCTGGAGAAGCTGAAAACTTTTAGCCACCCACTTCCTCACTAAATGTCCACCAATCGGTGCGGACTGGTAGGAAATCTCCTGTCAGAAGGTACATACCTGATGTGAAGTGTTTCAGAGTCCCCCTTGATGTCTTTGATTGCCAGGAGAATCACTGATCGTTAATTTATTGTTGGCCAACCTATTTAATAAATTAATTTTTTCATTACCTGGAGCTCTGTCTCAGAATTTTTATTGACCACGGACTGTGGGAACACATTTGCATTAATGTACTCTTGGTGGTGTTGTGAGTTGGTACAGCTATTCTAGAAAGCAATTTGGAACCATGACCCCAAAGTTACCATACCCTTTGTATGTAATACATACCCTTTGACCCAGTGATATATCTGGCCCTATATCCCATAAAGATAAAAGAAAAACAAAAGATCCTATACATACAAAAATATTTATAGTAGCTCTTTTTTGTAGTGACAAAGAACTGGAAATAAACAGGGTACCTATTAATTAGGGAATAGTTGGACAAATTATGGTATATGAATTTAATGGAATACTATTGTGCTGTAAAAAACAATGGAAGAAATGGTTTCAGAGAAACCTGGGAAAACTTCTGTGAACTGATTCAGAATGAGGGAGGCCTTTTTATTCCCTTGCCTATCTCCAAAAGGAGCATCAGACTAGAATTATATTTATGTAGTCCTTCAAATATTCATAATATAGAGGTACAAGTAGGGTGTGAAAGGAAAGCCACTTTCCCAGTTGCTCTTAAGGAAGAGGTTAACCCTTAACTTATACTTGCCAGCTTAGCCCCTTAGTAGACAAACGACCATCACAAATAGGGAATAGAAAGTAAACCAAAATAAAAGGCAAAGAGAAACGGGAAAAGTCATACAGATTAGGATATAATAAACAATATATAAGAGTGAATAATTTCTTTAATGTAGAGTAAGGTGGGATCCCAGGTTAAACCAAGAGAAAAGACCTGAATTCACCTAGTGAAGACAACTCTAAGTGTTTGCAGAAACACATTGGAAATTAGGAACATGTTGAGAAGCTGACTTTCCCTACATGCTTGCTACTTCCTACTCCATGTGCTTCTCCTAAAGAACAGAACCTTTCCCCTCCCCCCATCTCTGTCTGTCTGTCTTTCTCTGTCTCTCTCTATCTCTCTCTTTGTCTCTCTGTCTCTGTCTCTCTCCCTCTCTCCCCTTCCAGGAGATATGTAGTGCCATTCTCTACCAGTCTCCTTACACATATACAGCCACATGTAAAACATCCCAGGCTTGAATGAAAGCTCAGTAATATTTTTTAAATGGTGTGTACTTTTTTTTTTAACATTTAAAATGTCTATTTTTTATTGTGAACTAAACATATATTTAAAAAAACATGAGCATTTCAGTAAACAGAGTACAGAAAAGAGAATTGTACATGAACTGTGTACTTTAGCTGTATAGTCTTTCAAAAGTATATATTAAATTTAGCATAATAGCAACAAAACTTCTCTGCTCACCTATATCCTTTCTGAACTTCTCTCTGCTCTCTTCCTTCTATTTGCCATGTTTCACTCATGCTCTTTTTCTTTTATGGCATTACTCTCTCCCTATCCCAAAAACATCTTTCCTTGTAACAAATTATTATAATCAAAGCAAAACAAATCAATGAATTGCTTTTATCTATAAATGTATATCAGTTACTACATCAATCCATAAGTCTACCAACAATTCACGAGTGTGAGATGCAACCTTATAGTTTCTTTAATTAGGATTTCCCTAATTATTAGTGATTTGAAACATTTTCATGTATTTTTGTATGACTGCTGATAGCTTAGATTTCTTCCGTTAAAAATTGCCCATTCATATCCTTTGGCCACTTATCAATTGAAGATTGGTTTATTTTTATAAATTTAAATCAGTTCCTTAGAGAGCTTGGATATCAGACTTTTATCAGACAAACTTGCTACAAAGATTTCCCCCACTTAACTATTTCCCTTCTAATTCTAATTGAATTGATTTGCTTTTTCAAAATCTTTTCAATTTTAAGCAATCAAAATTATTTCTTTTTTCTTCTGTGATTCTCTCTATCTTTTATTTGGTCATGAGCACTTCCTCTACCCAACGTTGTGAAAGACAATTTCTTCTTTGATTCCCTGATTTGTTTATGATGTGAAATGTTACATCTATGTCACATAATCATTTGGAGCTTATTGTGATGTATGATGTGAATTCTTCATCTAAACCTAATTTTTGTCAGGCTGTCAGTTTTTCTAGTAGTTTTCATCATATAGTAAGTCCTTACCCTAGGGGCTGGGGTCTTTGGATTTATCCCATGTTATGTTCATTTGTTTTAATATTCTGTGTACCTAACCTGTTCTACTGATCAACTCTTCATTTTTTAAAGCCAGTAGCAAGTAATTTTGATCATTCCTGCTTTATAATATTGTTTGAGAATTGGTACTACTAATGTACCTTCCTTCTTACTTCTTTCCCCATTATTTTCCATCAAAATCTTGCCCTTTTGTTCCCCTAGATTAACTTTTTAAAAAAATTTTTTCGTGCTATAAAATGACTCTCTTGAATCCAAGAGACTAATTTAGAGGACATGCCAGACTATGCCAAACCTTCTTCTTCTTTATCATAAATTTTTGTATGGTGTTGTAACTGTATCCCAATGATGAGAAGTAGATCTATGGTAGACTTTCTCCTTATTAGTTCCCATCTTTAAAAGAATGAAGGTGTCATTAGAGCAAGTAAAACATTACCAAGTACTCTGTTTTTGGCAGAAAGAAGCTCCAGAAGATGCCTAGATAATTGAAGTTTCCCACTGGTATGGTATCATGTCTTGGATGTTTCTCAAAGTCATCATCTATTTCTCCTTTCTATACAAGTGATCTCATCAGCTTCCATGGGTTCAATTATAATCTCTAAGCAAATGAGACCCAATAGATCTGCAGTTCTGGTTTCTCTCTTGAACTACAGTTCGGTATCCCTAACTGTTAATTGGACATTTTCAACTTGATGTTCCATATGCATATCAAAGTCAATATGTATGAAACAGGACTCATTATTTTCCCTTTAAAACCCTCTCACTTCCCAACTTGCAAATCTTAATTATAAACTTTATTGATATTATTTGCTTTTATGTTACCAACATTTCCCCAAATATTCTTCCTATTCCCCCCTCCAAGTGAGCCATCCCTTATAACAAAGAATAAAAAGGGAGGGGGAAAATGGTTTGGCAAAGCTCATTAATACATTGAAAAGATCTGGTATCATATGCAGTATTTCACATGCAAAGTTTCTCACCTCTGCAAAGAATGGAGGGAGATCTTCTTATGTCTCTTCTATGGTATCATATTTGGTCATTATAATTTTACAGTATTCAATTTTATTGTTTCAATGTTATTGCAATTCCATTTACATTGTTGTAGTCATTGCATATGTTGTTTTCTTTGTTTCATTTACTTCATCAGTTCATATAAGTCTTCTCATGCTTCTCCTCTTCCCCTTCATTATTCCTTATGGCAAAGTAATATTTCCTTACATTTTTGCACTACAACTCATTTAGCCATTCCCTATTTGATGAGCATCTGCTTCTTTTCCAATTCTTAGCTACTGTAAAAATTGCTACTATAAATATATTAGTACAGGTGGGGCCTTTTTATCATTGACCTCCTTGGCATATGTATCTAGTAGTAGGGTCAAAGGATATAGATATTTTAGAATATGGATTTTCACTTTCCTTGAATAATTTCAAATTGATTTCTATAAAGGGTGGATCAATTCACAACTCTACTAACAATTCATCAGTTTGTTCTTGTCTTTTATCATCTTTGCAAATTTTCTGGGTATGAGATGAAACCTAAGAGTTGTTTTGATTTTTTTGCTCTTACTATTATTGATTTGGATCATTCTTTCATTTGTTTGCTAATAATTTGCATTTCTTCTTTTGAGAACTATTTGTTCATATTGTTTGACCATTTAACTATTGGGGAATGGCTTTTGGTCTTACATATATCTGTTAGTTGGCTATATATCCTGCATGTTAGACTCTTTGAGATATTTGATACAAAGTCTTTTCCCAACTGATTGCTCCATTTTTTTTATCCTGGTTGGATTAATTTTATTTGTAAACTAAATTTTTTATGTAATTTATGTAAATTATGTAAACTAAATTATCCACTTAAACTTTTATGATTACTGACATCTCTTGTTTAGTTAGGAAGTCATTCCCTGATGCTACTTGACTCCTACCAAAATGATCATAGATTTAAAATGCAGGATGAGATGGATATTTCTTTTGGACATTTCTAATATGAGAGTTTATTTTGCTGGACTATGCTATTTGTTATGAGAGTTTTCTTTTTCTTCCTTCTTTTTTTTAAGAATTGTTCATTGTGGGGGAAGGGAAAAGAGAAAATAAATGCTTGGATTTTTTTTTAAAGGGAATTCCTTCCCTATAAATAGTTGTGAAAGGTACTTGATATAGTTCTCTTCACATTTTTAATGGTATTAATCTATTTCTGTTGAGGGCAGTACTATGTCACCCATGTTCAGACCTCATAATTTTCCTCAATTCATCCCTCTCTTTCAGTCTCATATTCAATTAATGGTCAAGTCCTAGCAATTCTGCCTCCTCCTCAGTATCTTTCTATGCATATGGCTATTATCCTAATTCAAGCCCTATCCTCTCAGCTAGACTATTACCACACTCTCCTAATTGGGCTCCCTGCCTTGTTTCTCCTCTCTCCAATCCATCCTTCAGACAGTTGCCAAATTGATCTTAATGAAGCGTGTGCCTGACCATATATTCCAATGCTCAAGAAGCTTCCTGTTAGCTTTAAGATAAAACACAGACTTCTCTGTTTTATATTTAAAAAACCTTTGTAATTTGGTTCCAATCTACCTTTACAGGCTTAGTGCATATCATTTCCTTTCACCCACTCTATATTCTAGCCAAACTGTTGTCGTTCTACATTCACTAAGTTTTAAAATTTCATTCATCTTTGTATCCCCAGCACTTTGCACGGTGCCTAGAACTCAGGTGCTTTAAAAATTCTTTTTGAATGAGTATGAGCAGAGAGTATGTGGTTTACAAGAAGTGGCCAAGGGAGAACAGCTCAGCTCCATGACATATGTTTTGCCCACATTATAAGTGAATGAATGTTGAGACAGCTACTCTCATGAAAATACAATTTCTGTTTCTGTTTCTTTTTCTATCCCTCCCATGGCTCTCCTTCCCCCTACTCTCTCAGCTGAGAACATTGCCTCATATTTATAGAAAAAATTGAGACCGTTTGCCATAAGCTCCCTCTTCTCTCCTCTTCCTCATCTCCTATCACTCAGATGCCTTCTGACACTTTCTCCTCCTTCACCTGTTTCACATGATGAAGTGACTTTATTCCTTACCAAGGCTAATCTCTCCACCAGTTGAAATATCCCATTCCATCCTGTCTCCTACAATAGATTGTCCCTCTGTTATCCCCACTTTTTCACATATTTTCAATCTCTCCCTCTCTGCTGGCTCATCTCCTACTGCCCACAAACATGCCTATGTCTCCTCTATCTTGAAAAACTTCCCATCTCTGCTAACTATTGCCCTATATCTCTTCTGCCCATTGTAGCTAAATTCCTCAAAAGGACCATCTACAATAGACGACTTTACTTTCTTTCCTCTTACGCTCTTCTTCTGACTTTATCATTCCATCAAAACTCCTCTCTCCAAAGTTATCAATGATCCCTTAATTGCCAAATCCAGTGACGTTTTCTCAGTCCTCATTCTCCTTGACATTTCTGCAGCCTTTGACACAATTTATCACTATCTCCTGCTTGATATTATTTTCTCCCTAGATTTTCAGGACACCACTGTCTCATGGTTCTCCTCCTACCTCTCTGACTGTTCCTTCTCTGTCCCCTTTGCTGAATTCTCTTCTAGATTATGCCTTCTAATCATAGGGGTCTCTCAGGGTTCTGTCCTGGGCCCTCTCCTCTTCTCCTTCTAAACTATTCCACTTAATGATCTTATCAGTTCCCATGGAACAAATCACCATCTTTATGCTGATGATTCTCAAATCTACCTTTTCTGCCCCATTCTCTCTGATGACCTCCAATCTCACATCTCCAACTGCTTTTTAGATATCTGGAACTGGATGTCCAGTAGATAGCTTAAACTCAAATGTCCAAAATAGAATTCATTATCTTTTCCCCTAAAGCCCGCTTCCCTCCTACCTTCCTTATTACTGTAGAGGGGGGCTTCATTCTCCCAGTGCCTCCTTCTAACCTAGGATTCATCCTGGATTCCTCACTATTTCTCATACCCTCATATCCAAGTTCTTACACACCAGCCTCTTGGCTATTTCACAAACGCACTCCCTCTCTCGACTACAGGTATTTTCCCTAGCTGTCCCCCAAGACTGGAATGCTCTCCTTCCTCTGCTTTGACTGCTGATCTCCTTGGCTTCCTTTAAATCCCAACTAAAATCCCACCTTGTACAGAAAACCTTCCCCAGTCCCCCTTAATTTGAGTGTCTTCCCTCTGTTAATTATCTCTTATTTACATTGTATATAGCATTATTATGTATTTTTTTGCATATTGTCTTTCTCATTTGACTGTAAGCTCCTTGAGGTCAAGGACTGTCTTTTCCCACTTTTTGTATCCCCACAGCTTAGCACAGTGCCTGACACATAGTAGACACTTGATAATGTTTATTGACTAATTGGTTTTTACCCAAATGCTCAGTCCCCTTTGATTCCTGTAATTTGATTCCTGTAAAAAACATCCTACTCATGAAAATATCTTTTACATACAACACTATTCCACTTCCCATTTATCTATTATTTTCATTTTGAATAGACTATACCCTTCCAAAGCCACATTCCAGGAATGAGTTTCATCCTAACAAGTCTCAATGATACCTATGACCTCAAATTTGTCTCCTTGTATCGGGATCTCTGGTTTACTTTCTTTCAAGTCCATCCCTGGTTCGTTCATGTATAGATATTTGAGGCTATGTGTTTTCTCCCCATTTTGAAGGAAAATGAATGATATGCCAAGTTTTTTGGGGGTGTCAACTTTGTGGAATCAGATTGTTTGGATTTAGGACCCAGTGTCCAGTGACTCCTCTAGGATAGGAGGAGAACTCTTCTGTTTAGCCTGTTAGAGACAGAGAGGACTCTTCCCTTCCAGATGTACTACCCACCCCTCCCTTTCATGCCCCCTCTCCCACTTGCCATTCTTCACATATGACATTCCATTTCCAATGCCCATGACTTTGTACTGACTGTCCTTTATGCCTGGAGTGAGTTCTTTCCTCATCTCTGCCTTGTACCTAGCTTCTTTAAAATCCCACCTCAAGAACGACCTCCTACATGAGGGCCTTTCTGGTTCGCATCTGGCACTAGTGCCTTCTCCCCAAGCTGCCGCCATCTCATCACCTAATATATACCTTGTATTTCCTTAAAAATTACTTGTTGTCCCACTTGGAATGTCAGCCCCTTGGAGATAGGGAGTATCTCTATCCCAAGTACCTGTGAGGTAGTTACTAAATAGATACTCATTGAATCAATTGATTAATTGATCAGGCTTACTTACACCATTCTAGATTGTATTCTTCCAGAAGAACTGTGCCACAATACTATGCCAAGATCTGGTTCAGTATTTTGTACACAGTAGATAATTTAGTAAATGTTTGTGGAATTTAATTCTAATGTGGTGCTGTGAAATGTGAATGATGAGAGAAACGTTCACCAGACCAAAACTAACCTCCCAAAAGGCTTCAACTCTGTGATAGGTGGTTGGGGAAGTTTTTTTATACTCCTGATTGAAACTTCTTTCAACCTTCCCTTGTTTTAAGAAGCTGCCTTCAACAGTTATCTGCTCAGAAGTTCTCGTAATGTTCCTGCTTTACCTGCTCTGAATATATGTCTCTCAAAGCACAGCCTGAAGGTACTTAGTACTCTTATAAGGCTGGAGGCTTAACATTCCTTGAAGTGAGATGAGCAGGGAAGGGAATAGGGGGAGGAAAAGTTCCTTCTTATCCTAAACTTTCTGTGCCTTTTTGAAGTAAAATGCAGAACAAAGAGAAATCTGGAATTTCCATCTCTTCTTTACCTAATTGTTGGCTTCCTCCCTGGGGAAGCCTTTCCAGTCACTGACCCAGGACACTTCCAGCTTCCCAGAGGATGAACACTTCCTTTTAGAAGTAAGACAAACAAGAAAATAAGTTGACTTACCAATGAAAGGAAAACAGAGCCTGGGAATCTGCCAAGGGCAGAGAATCTTCCAAAGCTCTGGGACCAATGACAAGTCACTCAGTCAGTCAACATGCATTTAAGAGCCAGCTAAGTACCAGGCATTGGGTAAACTGCTAAGGATACATAGAAAAACCAAACAAAACAGTCCCTGCTCTCAAGGAGCTCCCAGTCTAATGGAGGAGAGGATCTGCGAACAACTGTGTCCAAACAAATATTGTTGTTGAGTTGTTTCAGTTGGATTCACCTCCTTGTGACCCCATTTGGGGTTTTCTTGGCAAAGATATGAGAGTGGTTTGCCATTTCTTTTTACAATTCATTTTAAAGGTGAGGAAACTGAGGAAGGCAGGGTTAAGTGACTTGCCCAGGATCACACAGCTAGTAAGTATCCCAGGCTAGATTTGAACTCAGGTCCTCCCAACTCCAGGTCCACAGTGGTGCAGTGGATAGAGCATTGGGCCTGGAGTCAGGAATGACTGAACAACAACAAGTAAGATATATATACAGGATTAATTGAGGATAGCCTTAGGAAGAAAGCATTAAGATTAAGGAGGACTGGGAAAAGATTTTTGTAGAAAGTGGGACTTTAACCTCTGCTTGAGGTTAAATCACTTGAAGGAATCCAGGGAAACCAGGAGATGGAGATGAAGAAGGAGAGCATTCCAGGCATGAGGGGCAGCTAGGGAAAATGTACCTAGCTGGCAGGTGGAATGTGGTTCCCGAGGATCACCAAGGAAGCTGGTGTCACTGGATTGCAGAGTACATGGAGGGGACAAAGGCGTAAAAAGCCTGGAAAGGTAGGAAGAGATCAAGTCATGAAGGGCTTTTACAGCCAAACAGAGGATTTGTATTTGATCCTAGAGGTTATAAGAAACCGATGTGACAAAGTATAGCCCCTTTAAATTGTCAGTGGGGTATCTCCCCCATTGCTGAGAGTCACTCCTACTTTCCCCTCCTAGTTCTATATTACCCCAACACTGGAATCCCATGGATTTTTTTTGTTTTTTTTTTAATTAATTAATTTGTTTCCTTTTAGTTTACAGGATTCAATTCCACAATTCCTTGAATTTCACATTTTGTCCCCCTCCCTCCCCTCCCCCCCATGGCGGCTTATAGTCAAGTATAGGATCTGTAAATACTTTCACATTATACATTGGTCAGGTTATAAGGACGGATTGTACCAGCTGGAATGAAAAATGGTAAAGAGGACATAAAATCAAATAAGAGAACGAAAAAGATCAGGTATTTTGCTTCCACCTGGATATAAACTTAGTTCTTTCTCTGGATGCACATTTTTCTCTCCATCATGAGTCCCCATGGATTTTTTAAAAATGAAGATAAGGAAGAAAAGGTATCTTTAGAATAGTAGATTCTCTCTCTCCCTCCCTCTTCCTCCTACCTCCTTCCCCTATTTTCTTTCATCATCCTTTCTTTGTCTTTTTATGCTCCTTTTCCTTTTCTCATTCTCTAGTACTCTCAGGGAAATTTTCAGTCATTTACTCAACAAGTACTTAAACAAGAAATTGTACTCAGTTCACCCAGGAGCTTCTGATCCATTTGGGAAGATTTGATTAGTACACTAAGGGAGTTAATGAATGTTTTGAGATAGTATGTACAATTAAGTTCTCAATCATGTCACATACTGCAAGTCCTTTAGGAGTTAGAACAGAAAGATGGATTTAGTGAACCTTGGTTTCCATATCTATAAAAATGAGACTACTGTAGGTTTCAAATGAAATAAATTATGGGAACCATTTTGCAAAGAGGAATCATCAAATAAATGTAATTTATTAATAATAAAAATTATAATGATGACCTCTTTCTTCATCTGTGGGGTCCAGATAAAAATAGCACTGAGACAGTTTTGTATCCTGCTATTACCCTTCCATGGACTATTGTACAAGAGGATAAAATAACCACTTTTGTGGTTGTATAAGAATATTAGGATATAAGCTCATTTTCTATACATTTCGCCAAGAGCATATAGTGTAATTCCAATAGGGAAAAGGCATATAGAGGTTATATGCATGTTATCCTGTTCTCACAGGTTTGGGCTTTTTCGAGGGAGGGGGTGGATTTGGTAAGTTCTATTGAATTAGCTTTGTAGACCTTTTTTCACACTAAGAAAAGAGAAAGATTCAAGCCTGAAACTTTCAATCCTCTTCCTTTGGCATACATTAAATATTTTACACTTACTGAGTAAAAATGACATTCTGGGTTGTTGGGGTTTTTTTGGAGGGGGAAAGGCAGGGCAATTGGGGTTATGTGACTTGCCCATGGTCACACAGCTAGTAAGTGTGTCAAGTGTCTGAGGCCACATTTGAACTCAGGTCCTCCTGACTCCAGGGCCAGTGCTCTATTCACTGCGCCACCTAGCCGCCCCTAAAAATGGCATTATGATACCATTGGAGAAAGATACCACAAGTTGAAAGAGTTGTGTTCATGTTTTTTTTTTTTTGAAAGAGACAGCTTGATATCATCCTTGTTCACTAAATAACTAATAAAGTGTTTTGTTCTTATCATTTCTTTCATTTAGAAATCATAATAAGTTCAATTTAGAAGAGATGATAAAGGATTTTAGACTGGGCGGAGTCACAGTGGGCTCCAACTGTCTCCCTGAAAATGGCACATTTTATTTTGTTGCTTTCTCCATTTAAAAAATTTTTGAACTTAATATAAATCAACTAAAATGAGTACTTCCATATACACAGTAAAATAAAAACTGAGGGTTGTACAGGAAGCTACAATTCCCCACCATGTACAACTTTCTTTTCATTTAAAATATATGATAAATTCAATTTGTTATTTTCAGAGCTATCCTGCCTGTCTGTGGTCCCCTCTGGTGGTAGCATATTTAAAAAAAAGAGAATAGTTTTCATGTGAACATCAAATACTCTATTGTTCCAACTATCATTAGGTTTATTTTATATATTTACTGGCACTAGATTAGCCATGAGTATGGAACTGAGTTAAAGGCTTCACGAAAACTAACAAGGGCCACATAAATGTTATGGTGTTTTGGGGCAGTTTTGTTCAATAATTATTCAATTGATAAGCAATTGATCTTTACTCCTCTGGAACTTTTTGGCTCCTGCTTTTTTGCCCCTCAACCAGTTTACTGTTTTCTTTTTTTTCTTTTAGTGATAAAAGCTCCAAATGCTTTGTGAATAAAAAAAAAAACTCACATAATTTGGCTTGTATTTAGAGGGGAAACTGGTATTCTCACTTCCTGTTAAGAAAAGTAGAATCAGGCTTGAGTTTTCAGGGAAGTCAGTAAAATGCTTTTTTAAAAAATTAATTTATATCACCATTTTGAAACCAATAATTATGGATTTTATCTAGCCCTGTTGTCGTCTAGTTTTGTAGAAAAGCTAGCATTTCAGTCATCCCCTTATTCTGTCATTCATTTTATTAACAGTGATTATTAGTATCACCATCACCATCATCATCATCATCTCGTTCTCATTCAATCAAGTTCAAATAGAAATGGTTTGGGGACAAGCCTCCATCCTGTTATTATTCTTTTATGCTTACTATTCTGTGGGCTACCCCATAGGTTGATAAAATTGAAAGCTTTTTGTAACTGAATGAAAGTACAGGGATATAAACTCATCTTCTGTAGGCTCACTAAAAGTGTCTTTGTTCTAACTCCAATAGCAAAAGGACGATGGGGAGGATATGTGCTTCATCCTGCTCCCACATGGTTCTGATTGTTTCTGTTAAGTCTCTATATTTTGAGAACTTTTCATTCCTCAGAGTTGGGAAATTATGAGTATTTGGTATGGCAGCATTTTTAGAAAAATTGTTCTTAGTTTTCTATGGATCAATGTTATGTCTGAACAATTGTCGGGACATTTTTGTTTGTGATAATTCTCCAGTACTAGTATAGTTTATCTGTTGAATTCACAGGGATATTGGAGAGGGATATTACTGCTACTAGTACCATGATCCTTTTCTGGGGCTTTCAACCAAAAGATCCTCTTGGTCAGCATAATGTATAGGAAAGAATACAACACTTGCATCAGGAGATCTGGGTTTGAATTCTGGCTGTAATGCTTCACTTGCTGTGTGGCCTGGCTCTGGCTAGTTACCTCTTTGGATTTTGGTTTTTCATCTGCAAAATATGGGAATTGGACTAAATTATGCTTCTCCCCAATGCCCTTTCAGGGGGTTCATGAGGCCAAAATTAATTTTTACAATAATGACGTTAAAATTTTTAATATGGTAAGTATTAATAGACATAGTCCACATAAATAAAAGCTCTTTGGAGAAAACCTTAATAGTTTATAAGAGTGTAAAGTGGTCCTGAAACCAAAAGTTTCAGAACCTCTGAATTAAAAAAAAATCTCTGATGTCTCTTCTAGTCAATGATGTGCTTGTATGTATAACAATGAGCTCACCAAAAATATACACACAACCCTCCTAACCCCTCCTCCCAAAACTAATGTATTTGTGACATACTTTTAAGTTTAATCTTCATTGTTAACATTTTCTCCATCACTTTTTTAATTCTAGACAGCCAAAAAAATATTATTTCATGCCCTGATTTGCAGCATTTGCTGATTTCCAAGATATAAATTTTTCACACTGAAAATTTAACAGTGAGCTCTCAAGGGCCAGTTGGAGGTGGCTCCAGCATACTCTCGGGTTCAGCTCTAGATCCATGATTCCAAGATTTGTGTTAGTGCCTAGGGGAGTTGTGGAGAGTAATTTTAATCTAGAATGTGATGCTATATGATCCTATGACTCTTAATTACACAGTAATAATGATATGCCGTGGGCAGCTAGGCAGCGCAGTGGATAGAATGCTGGCCTTGGAGTTGGGAAAACTCTTCTTCCTGAGTTCAAATATAGCCTCAGATACTTACTAGCTGTGTGATCCTAGGCAAGTCACTTAACCCTGCATGCCTCAGTTTCCTCATCTGTAAAATGAACTGGAAAAGAAAATGGCAAAACACTCTACTATCTCGGCCAAGAAAACCCCAGACAGGGTCATGAAGTTGGACACGACTGAAAAGCCACTGAACACCAAGTGATATGCTATTCTTTCTTAGCATCCCTTGTGAATACCTCCGCTGCCTGATACGCATATGAGCCTGAGTCCTAGATCAATGACTCATTGTAGGCATCTCCATTAGTTCCAGCATCCCTACTTTCCCCTTGAACATCAGGGAGGTTGACAGGACACGTCAGCCCAGTCCAGGGTAGCAGGGCTCACAGCAGTTGCTGGAAATACTATTCTCTGGGGCCATCAGATCCAGGAAGGCTTGGATCTTGTAACAAATTGGGGGTCTCTAGAGTCCTTTTTAGGGCCCATCTTTTGTGGGAGCTGAGCCAAGTGCAGCAGGTTTGGAAGGCCCAGAGAAGGGCCCAGGTGGCAGGCAGCCTGCCAGGAAGGGTCAAGCTCAGGTAGTTTATTTTCTGGCAAAGGCTTTCCATCCAGAACAAACACATCCTGTCTTAATTCACTTCAAAGAACTGGGAGACGAAAGGGCAGAAGTTTGTCCTTGCTGCAGTGATAGGCAGAGATGCTGGGACAGGAGACTGATTAAAGGAATGCAGGAGTCCTGGAGCCCAGGTTGCATGTGGCTAAAGCCCTTGCCAGAGGATAGAGTGTGTTTTCAATTTCATGGAAAGGAAGTGACTCTGTAGGAGGCAATGGTATTCCGGCCCAAGGTAACTCCTTGCCCAGGAGGGGTTAAAAGCCTTCCACCTTGATGCGCTATACCTCTCCTTGCCTCCAAGGTTCCTAGAATTCTAAGCTTCCTATTCTCCTGGGTCAGATAATGGTATGTCCCCAAACAACTTGAAAAGATCCCAAATGATCTCAGGGCTCCCACTGATGATCACACAGATGTGTGGTTGTCAGATCACATAATATGTGGTAATTGGAAGTAGTTTATGTCTATGTCTAAGATCTGGAACTCTTGTATATAAAAGAGTACTATACATGCATTTATGCTGATGTGGCAGAAATCAGAGCAGCCCAGGGTAGAAAGGGACCTTCAGAGGTCACCTAGTCCATCCCCCTGCCCTTATTTTTGTCTCTGACTCCTACCCTCCACCACTTCCTATAGGACCACATCACAAGCATAAGAGAAACATGGATGTTTAGCCAATTTTTACAGGAAGGAGAATTCCAGTCCATAACGTGCTTGTGTTCCACAAATCATTCAAAACTGATGAAATACAGAATGCAACTTAATAGCCTTCAGCCTCCTTCTGTCTTGTTTCCATTTTAAAGGCACAAAAGTTGAAAAGGGGACAAAAAATATTCAGTGTAAAAATACTGTATTTTTTCAGGTGTAAAAGATGCAACCAGAGGCACATTTCACTATTGGTTGTCCATGAGGCACCACTACTTTCCCCCCCGCCTCTTTTGGGTGGCTTCTCTACTTCAGGGCATGGTTATAAAGTGTCTGAATTCTCCAGACAAGATAGTAATGGTGATGCAAACAAGCCAACAAACAAAACAAGAAAAAAGAAGGAAAAGCATGTCAATGAAAAAAAATACCCAGAAGAGAGTGGAAGGAAATTCAAAAGGGGACACAGGCCAGAAGGGTTATGTTGGTACTAGTGTTACAATTAATATATACTTTTAAAACAAGCTACATATGGTAAAGTTATATTTCATATGGAAACTTCATTTTCTTTAGTCCTTTATATATAGAAATGTTCATGTTTATTGATGACTGTCAAGTGCATGATTTAAAAAAAATTCTCCAGCACCTGGCTTCTTCCCCTCTTCCTGCTTCCATGTAAGCTATCCACCGCAGTATTGAACAGACCATAGAAGGACTGGAACTCAAATAGCTTGGCTGCAGATCTCTTGTTTAAAAAAAAAAGTGGGGAAGATGTTGAAACCCATTATTAAAGAAGAAACTAAAGATTATTTGCAGAAGTTTCCTTCTCTGTCAACTGGTTTAGAAGAGATCATCTCTAGCATGCCTCCTAACTTTAGTGTGCTGTGGCCCTATTATTTCCTTCAATGCTATTCCTCTGCCCAGTTCTTATTTAGCATGAGTAACTGAAAAAGTGATCATATTCATTTTTAGCTAGAAAATATATGCCTTGACCCACATGAAAAACCAGCAAGAAATTGAGTGCTGAAGATCAACACTGCCTAGGAGCTTTGATGGAGAAGACTCCCCAGTCTAGAAGGTTCTGCTCCTCAGAGTTCACTCCCTGGATTGTAAGGAGCCAGGACCACCCAGGGCTATTCCCAGGCTTTTAAAAGACCTTGGAGCAGAGACAGCCCCTGGGAGAATTGAGGCCCTAAACTAGTAAGGGTTTTATGTATTCTAACCAAGACCCTGAACCTCAAGGGAATCTAGTGCTTTGGAATCTGTCTGTGCCCCTCTCCCCGCTCCCCCCGCCCATGGCAGGAAGCCTCCCCAGTAATGAGTTCTCAGTGAAATGTTTTCTAATTATAGAACTTGTTTTTGCAAACATTTTTCTCTGAAGAAACCATGAAGATGTGGACCAAAGAATTGATAGTGGGCAGGCAAAAAGCCAATGAAAAAGCCTAGAATCAAAACTAAATTGTATTCTTTCTTTATTTAGAATTTGAGTATAAAAATGACTGAATTAATTCAAAAGGTCACTTTCTATCTATTTGAATTAAATTTCTATTGTAATAAAATGACATATTTTCAAGACTTCATCTATCACCCCATGAACCTCTTAAATGATCCCAAATCCATGTAGGCATCCCTCATCAAATTAAATGTTTCCTTGGAGACACTACATTAAGTGAAACAAAGGGATGGTGACCAGTTCATTCCACATACACAATGTTGTAAGTGAGCAGTTTGTTTGAAGATGTTATGGGTAGTTTGGTAGTGTTATGGTAGGGTTTACTTATAGTATATTAATTCCATTACAATGGAAGGAAATCACGTAGGGAAATATTGTGCAGAGTAGACCCCTGTTTCCAGTCTTACCTTAAGAACACACAATCAAATCGAAACAACAAATACCAACTCTACTAGGGAAATATCCCGTGTCCATGGAAATATCCCATGTCTGTGGTGCTCCTAAATTAGAACCTTAGAGATTATTGAATCCAACCCTCTCATTTTATAGAAGAAAATTGATGCCATTTTTGTTGTATCCTAAAACAATTTAAAAAAGAAATGAAAATTATCATTAAAAGGACAAGAAATCTTCCCTATTTCCTATCTGTATCTCTATTCTACACCACCCTCACCACCACCACTATGGTATTTTCCCATTAGGATGAACTTTGGGGGCAGGTTGTATACCATTACCTTCATCCCTTTATTCTAATGCCATTCCCCTTATAATTTGTATATTTAGACAGCTATACTGGGTATAGAAGCATCTTGCAAAAACTCAGATCTATATAGAATTTTATACATTCTATAAACTATTTCATCTAAGTCTCACAACAACCCCTTGAAGTGGGTGCCACAGGTATTACTCTCCCCATTTTATACATAAAGAAATGGAGGAACCAAGAAATTAAGTAATTTGCTTCTAGTTACATAAGTGTCAGAGGTGGGATTTGAATCCAGATCTTCCTGTTTTGGGTTCTACTAAGCCATTACTACTTCTCACAAGGCAACACCTCTCATAGAAGGAACCTCATTAATGACTGAAGAATGAATGAAATAATGATAGAATGCAATGGATTCAGTAAGAGATCTAAGCAACAATTTCATTTTACTGAGGGGTCCCAGATTCACAAAGGAGAGAACGGAGATAAATTAATAACTAGCCAAATATCCAGAACACTCTTAATTATTTGGGGAAAGAGATAGCTTCACATAATTTGGACTTAACTATTCAATTCAATTCAACATACATTTATTAAATTCTTAAGGCACTATATTAAATGTTAGGGATGCCAAGACAAAAAAAAAAGCTTTTTCCTCAAGAAGCCTCCATTCTATTAGGAGGCAGGAGAGAATATCACTCAATCAGCAAGGATTTATGAAATACTATGTATGGGCTAAGTACCATGCTGAGTGCCAGGGATACAAAGAAAAATAAAAATAGTCCCTGCCCTCAAGGAGTTTCCTCTCTAATGGGAGAGATAACATGTATACAATTAAGCACATACAGGATAGATTGAAGGAAATTCCAAGGGGAGACACCATCAGCTGGAAGGGTTGGTGGAGCATGAGCTGAATCCTAAAGGAAGCCAGGGCTTCTGACAAGTAGAGGTGAGGAGGGAGATCATTCCAAGTCAGCAGAAAGGCATGGGTGGAGGAAAAAGAGCATATTTTGTGAGGTATAGCAAGGAGGCCATGTCCATGTCTGGACCTTAGAAAGTGGGCAAGGGGAATACTGTATATGAAAGTAACAGGAACATGGGATCACTTATTTAGGGCTAGGACTTCAGAGACAATTGAATCCAACCCTCTTATTTTATAGATGAGGAAAGTGAATCCTAGAGATGTTGAAGACCTTGCCTAAGTTCTTAGAACTAACAAGTGTCCTAGGCAGCATCTGACTCCAGGTCTCTCTGATTGCAAGTGAAGGGCTCTAAGGGAACAGGTTGTAAAGAGCTTTAAATGCTCAACAAATAAGTTTATATTTGATCCAAGGGTCACTGGGAGCCATTAGAGCTTATTGAGGGAGAGCAGGATGACATGGTCCCACTTGTATTTTAGGAATATAGTGTCAACTGTGTGGAGATTAGATTGGAAAAAGAAGAGAGAAGTCAGGGAAACAAACCGGGTTATTGCAAGAGTCCAGAGAGATGACCAAGGCCTTTCTGTACCAGGGTGGTTATTGTGTGAGCAGAGAGAAGAGAATATGTAAGAAAGATGAGAATATTGTAAAGACAGAAATGACAAGCTGTAACAATAGCTTGGATATGTGAAGTGAGTTTGAGTGAGGAATTGAAGATTAACAATAATAATAGCCAATATTTACATAGTGCTTTAAGGTTTTCAAAGTGCTCTACAAATATTATCTTCTTTGAACCTCACAAATAACCATGGGAGGTAGGGGCTATTATTATCTCCATTTTACAAATGAAGAAACTGAGGCACATAGAGATTGAGTGACTTGCCCAGGGTCACACAGCTAGTAAGTATCTAAGGCAAGGTGACATTGATATTGTGAGCTTGGGTGACTGGGAGGAAAGAAGGGGAGATGAAAGCCTGAATTAGCTTGGTGACTGACAGAAGGAAGGGGTCATGCAGGAGCAAATAATAATAAAATTTTTAAAAATGATAATAAATGATAAAAATTTAAAAATTAATAATAAATGATCATTATCATAAATAATAGCTAACATTTATATGGAACTTACTATGTGCTAGGTACGGTGGTAAGCACTTAATTATCTCATTTGATCCTTTTAATTTATGTATTTGTTTTATTTTTATTGTTACTCTTATGGTAAAAGGCACGTAACAAAGTCATTCAAAGCAATTTCAAAAGGGAGAGACTGTAAACAAGGGAGGGGAGAGGAGGAGGTCCAGGGAGATGCAGGAAGGTGGCACCTTACCTGTCCCTTGAGTGAGGTTAGGGATCTGTAAAGCAGAGGAACAGAGGACAGGCATTCTAGACCAAGACAGACTGGGTTACGTACTCCATACAGGGGAACAGTCACAAGGACGCTCCTGTCCTTCCCTCCTTCCATTAAACACAGTGTGTTTGCCTAGGTCTTTTTGTTGACAAACACACAGATTCTTCTTGTTAATAACAGTGGCCATGGGGGTCAGGGGACCTACTAGCTGATAAGACATGGAGATGACCTTATTGGATCACTCTGATAGGATGAGCCAAGATGAGATCAGAGAACTAGGGCTCCAGAGGTGAGCTCTTGGCTGATTTGGGGGGGGGGGTGATTAACTCTTTATCTTATTCTAGTTAAGGGTTAAAGGTAGGCCACTTTTTTTTTCTTTTTTCTTGGAAAAAAAAGTCAGTGAAGGTAATTATACCACCATCTATTTAGCTGCTGAAGAATTTACCATTCAAGGAGATAGGGCCCTGCTTCACCAGAGCCGTGTAACAGTCCAACAATATCGCATTACCCAGATTGTATAAAGAGTATGAATGATTTCCGCTCACAGATATAGAATGGAGGTATCTCTTTACAAAGCCCCTACTTCAGGCCAGCTGAATGCCTCAGAAATCCCGCAGTCCTAATCCCTTTAGCAACAAAGATCTGTTTCTTTGCTTAGCATGAAGTAGGCCTCAGAGGCCTGTGTGTGTCTTAGCCTGTAGGCCAAAAGCCTCCTGTTTACAATTTCCCTATTCCTGTTTTTAATGTTGTTCTGAGAGCAGCCACAAAGGGCTAGTTTTGTCCAGCAGGAACAAGGGAGCTATTAGAGAAGGACGGAGGAAGGAAGGAAGGGAGATCCAAAGGGAGGAGTCCTGGAGGGATTAGCATACACAGCTGTTCCCTAAGGGAGAGAAGCTTTATGCTGTTTATAATTTCCCTCACATTTACATGTTTTAGTATCTTATTTCCTCCTCCCCCCCCCTCCCAAATCTGATTTCTTGATCGTAACTATTTTCCTAGACACTTTTAAAAACAAGTGCCTGGCCATTCCTATTGATGAACTATAGAAAGGAAATCCTTAGCCTTGGGTTCGATTGAGTGCCTGCCCTGAGCTGGTTTGTTGATCTCTAGCCTTTTTTTTTTTTTTGAGACTGACATCTTCCAAATTATCAGGAGCCAGATTAAAAAAATAGATATGTGTGTGTACATATGTATGTATATATGTATATCTATATCGCTATATATACCTACATATACATATATATATTTTGTTGTTTTCAGTTATATCTGACACTTCATGACCTCATTTGGGGTTCTCTTGGCAAAGATACTGGAGTGGTTTGTCTTTTCCTTCTATAACTCATTTTACAGATGAGGAAACTGAAGCAAACAGGGTTAAGTGACTTGCTCAGGGTCACACAGCTGAACTCAGGAAGATGAGCCTTCTGAATTCCAGGCCTGGAATTTTATTCACTGAGTTACCAGCTACCCTAACACATAGTAGGTGCTTTACATTTTTAGGTGTTAACTACAATAATGATGATGATGTTGATGATGATGATAGTCCCGGACTATTCTCAAGGAGTTCACAGTCTAGTATAAATAATAATAATTAATACTATTATTAATCATTAATTTATATTAATATTTTTGTTATTACTAATCATTAATTTATATTATTGATATAATCATCACCAATGATCAATTAATGTTATTATTGATAATAATAATAATCAGTACTCTATCCACTGAAGCAGCTCTATCTATCTAATTCTATCGTTTCTGTCTCTCTGTCTAAAATCTCACCTTCTACAGGAATCCTTTTTGGATGTCCCTTAATTGTAGAGCCTTACCCTGTTGATTATTTCAAATTTATTCTGCACAGGGTTTGTTTGTACATACTGTTGGCATGTCGTCTACCCCATTAGACTGTGAATTCCTTGAGAGCAGAATCTCCATCTTTGATCTTTCCTTGTACTCTCAGTGCTTAGTAGAGTGTCTGGCACATAGTAGGAGCCTAATAAAAGTTTATCAACCAATTGACTAAAACCATCTATCATATCATATCAATCTGTCTTCTATTTATCTCTAGCTATCTATCTGAAGGGCTTCAGTGGAAGAATTGGTGATCATCTCACAGATCCAGACCAGGTGCACATTGCTGCTACAGGAGTCATTTTTCAGAGTTTGGAATCACTGAGATCCTTCAGACACCATCACTTTGCTGAAGAAATACTCTTAAAGACACTCTTGGAAGTTGAGGAATACACTGTCATCTTCTTCAGAGATCCAAGCTGCAACTAAGACTGTAAGTAATGGGGAGAAGAAGCAGTGATTAACATTCTCTTGACCTGCTCAGGGACTGCTGCTCCAAAGCCGTCCTTCCTGCCTAAAGCAGTAACTAGTTTTCAAGAAGAACTTTTTTTATTGTTGTTGAGAAGAATATGGAGTTCTTCCAAGATTGCTCAATTTTTTTTTTTTTACAAATTAAAATAGTTTGAACCATATGCCAACACAAACGCATTCCCTCTGTAGTGCTTCCTAGTAGATGTGGATGGTACCGCAAGATAAGCTGCTTAGCCTCTGGAATAGTCTTTCTAGAGCTGCCCAGGAAAAAAAGTCACTTTCTCCAAAGCCATAATTGCAGCTCCCTTATGTATCATATCCTTTTCTGAGAGGAACTGCACAGAAATTTTAGGGACCACAAGCTTGAATGACCCCCTGGAAACTCACTGCTTCTCCAGCACCAGCTTGCTTGGCAGGATGACAGATCTGAGATGGGGATTATAGTTTTTTTAGATAACAATATGCACTTTTCAAAGTCATTATTTTCAGATGAAATTTTAAAAAGACATGATCTCTTTCCTTTCCAAGAGTAAATTGAGGTCTTGAGGAATTCTGCAAAATACATTTATTAAAGAATCTAGTATTATCCACTATACACATCTCTTTAAGTGGATTTCAAGCTAAAGAGTAGTATGGTTTTATTAGGTTGTACCATATAGGATATGATACATAGATTATGAAACTTCTGGCTTTGCTTGCTTTCTGTCAGGGAGACTGTGGGCAAGTCCTTTTCCCTCCCTGGTCCTCTGTTTCCTCAACTATAAAAGGAGGAATGTTGGTCTAGATGGCCTCTGAAACACCTGCAAGCTCTAAATCTTTTTTGTTGCTGAGATTGTGTTTATTATGATATGATTCTATTTATTTATTTGGGATTGATTAGACAAAGTCTGTGATTCTGTTTATTGATTTGGGATTGATTAGATAAAGTCACAATTTAAATTACAATGGTATTTAAGCTCTGAGATAGTGTGGTATTGTAGAAAGAATGTTGGATTTAGAGTTAGGAGAGACCTAGGTTCAAATCAAAGGCACTGGTTCTGGAGTCAGAGGACCTGGGGTCAAATCCTGCCTTTGACACTTACTACTTAATTGTGTGATCTTGGGCAAGTGATTTAACTTTTCTGCCTCAGCTTCCTCAACTGTAAAAGGATAAGGGTTGGACTAGATAGTCTTTGAGGTTCTTTGCCCCCCCCCCTTTTTTAAAGCAATTGGGGTTAAGTAACTTGCTCAAGTTTACACGGCCAGTTATTTCTGGGTGTGGTGCTAAGTATCTGAGCCCAGATTCAATCCCAGGTCATCCCAACTCTGGGGCCGGTGCTCTTATTCACTGAGCCACCTGGCCGCCTCCTTCTTTGCCCATTTTAATGAGGTCCTATGGGTTCTTTGAATCCCACCTCTGGCACTTACTAGTTCTTTGATTCTGAGCAAGTATCTGAGCCTCACTTTTCCCATCAGTAAAACAAGTATAAATAATAATTTTAGTGCCCACCTCACAGAGTAGTTGCAAAACTTAAATAAGATGAAGTAGATGCTGTACTTTGCCAATCTGAAGGCACTATTTAAATACCGGTCGTGATTAGGACAAACATTTGGGAATATTTAGGCTCTAGAATCTTCCAGATTTCCAGTCTTCTGGAAGAGACTGGAAATGGAATGTTTCTCCATATTGATGACTGAGGGGAAAACTGAATGGGGGGGGGGGGGCTCTGCATTTCATCTCTCTGTGCATTACAAATCAGCACCAAGCCTGGAGAAGAGTTTACAGTAGGAAAAGCCACAGTGAACATCTGCACCCAAAATGTTAACGGGAGTTGTTGACAAATCTTTCTGGCAGTTGCAGCCTGACAGACTCTGCTGGAGGAAGCAATCAGGTGTGCCTTCCTATCAATGAGGTTACCATTTTCTCATTTTGATATTGCAGCCCCTCCTTAGATCATAGGCAAGGGTTTTGCCCAAAGCTCTTGTACAAAATTGGAACCATATGTGGTGATTCTTTCCATTCTGTTTATATCCAGTCCTAGTTTCTTTGTGCATATGAAAGAAAAGTGAACCAAAAGGTGGGTTCTTCAGCCTTAGTATGAACAGGGAGTTGTATCTAGAGACCATAGTAGATTATCCTTTGTATTAACAAATTATTGTTAAATCATTTATAACCACAAGTGCTAATGTTGAGATGGCACAATGATTCCTATCATAACTCATTTTCACATGTTTCAAAACATTCCCCCAAATGTGTCCTTTTTGGCTGACACTTTTTATACTTCATCTCAGCCCAAAGGTGAATTTATTTTGGAAGTTCACGCTGATCCAGTTCAGGGGGTTGAGAGTGATGTAACAGAGTAAAAATATACTTTTCTGCTCTTCAAATAAATGTAAGACTTTTTTTTTTGGTCACAGCTCACTCAAGAAGAGCTGAACAATAAACATTGACATTTCATGTGAGGCTCCGCCATCTTCATTGAAGAATGGAATCTGGACAAGTTTCGCTCAGAAAACATTTCTTGAAATGAAGCAGGTTGAAGTGATTAAATACCCGTTTCCTGGATATGTGGAAGAGTTTGCTGCTTGCTGAGGTTATATGATTCCTCACTGGACTATACAGTCAGAACATGGGATTTCTGGGCTTGGGTTAATAGGGGGAAGAATTGGTTTAGTTTGGACAAAGCAGAGTAGTTGAGTATCTACACAGTTTGAAAGTCTGTAATTGTGCTGAGGGGACTTTTCTTTAGAAAAGTCTAGACCTCAGATTTCATTGGTTTGAGGAACTCTGGGTTAGGAAAATGTCTCTATCAATGTGGATCAGCAACTATCCTGCGAGTTATAATCTTAGAGAGCTGCTTAGGGACACTGAAAGGTCAAATGACTTTTCCAGGGTGACACAGCTAGTATGTATCAGGGGTGGGTTTTGAACCCAGATCTCCTCGACTCTGATATAGACCCCTCTACTACATCAGTTGACCTCTTTTCCTGAACCAAACTGAAAAGTAAGAACAATGTTGTCATTAGTTCAGTCCTAAAATGTGATGGCTGCCAATAACAGTCACCAAATAAACACCAAATCTCAGGGTTAATGGGACCTCAGAGGCCCTAGAATACAGCTCCTATTTGTATATTGGTCTCCTTTCCCTGACCAGTGGTGCTCAGTCTCTGCTCAAAGAGCTCCGGGAAGGGGAGCCCACTGACTCTTAAGGCATCTGGTTCTACTTTTGGATCTCTCTAATTATTAGGAAGTTTTCCCTTATTTTGAGCCAAAGTTGGCTTCTCTACAACTTCGATCCTTTGCTCCTGGTTTTGTCCTCCAGAACAAACAGGAAAAGTTTAATTCCTCACATGCATGTGACAGCCTTTCAAGTGCTGAAGGGCTGCCTCCATGCTCATTCTTCCTTCCCTGCCATGTATTTTCTTCTCCATGTGTAAATAGCAATTGCTTTCTGTTTTGGCCAGAGACTCCAAGAGTCTTACCCATTCTAGATTGAGTCTTTTGTGATGACAAAGTAGGCCATCTTTTGTCTCAGTTCTTACCTAGCCCTTAATCATTGAATGGATGTTGCCTCAGACAAACTGAGACCTGAGAAAGACCTTAGTTGGAAAAGACCAAGGACTCCCACTGCATCCTGGGCCATGGCCAGTCATGTTGACTTTTATCTCGCCACTGACTAAAGGAGAGAGTGAGGATGATGACTTTGCCCAGTTCTGCCTCACTTAAAGCCAATTCGCATGTAAGTCAAGACATCACCCTTGTGATATCATCAGTCTTCTTCTTGAATGAAGAATGAGCAACAACAGTGACAAATGTCCCCCATTCCTTCCTTGTAGGGCATAGTCTTCTGTCTCTTCACCATCCTCGTCATCTTCTAGATGTGGTCCAGTTCACTGATGCCTTCCTAAGCTGTGGTATACAGCACAACCCTCCTCATGAGAGCTGACCAGTGCAGTTATCTCCCTTGTTACAGATAGGATGATTATCAGTGTATGGGAGTTTCTCTTTTGTGCTGTTGATATTGAAATTACAGTCTCCTAAATCCTCAAAGTATTTTTTCAAGTGAATCCTTATTTAACTTCTCCGTGTTGTTGTTCAGTTGTATCAGACTCTTTGTGACCCCATTTGGGGTTCTCTCTCTCTTTTTTTAATCAAATATTTATTAACTCCTAGTTTACATCATTCATTTCCGCAAGATTTTGAGTTACAAATTTTCTCCCCGTTTTTCCCCTACCCACCATCCCAAAATAGCAGTCCCACTGGATATCCCCTCCTCCAATATGCTCTCTCCCATATCTTCTCCCATACCCCCTACAACTTTCCAGTAGGGCACAGTGGATCTCTATGCCCTAGTGCCTATATATCTTATTTACCAGTTACATGTAAAATAATATTGACAAAAGTATACACACACACACATTTCTATTCCCTTCAATTGTTCTCATACTGAGAAAAGTTTTATAAGTTACAATTATCATTTTTCCATGTAGGAATGTAAATAGTTCAACTTCAATAAGTTCCTTGTGATTTCTTTTCCCTGTTTACCTTCTCATGCTTCTCTTGCTTCTTGTATCTGAATGTCAAATTTTCTATTCAACTCTGTTTTTTTCATCAAGAATGCTTGAAAGTCCTCTATTCCACTGAATTACCATATTTTCCCCCTGAAACATGATACCCAGTTTTGCTGGGTAAGTGATTCTTGGTTTTAATCCCAGCTCCTTTGCCCTCTGGAATATCATATTCCAAGCCCTCTGATCCCTCAATGTAGAAGATGCCAGATCCTGTGTTATCCTGATTGTGCTTCCACAACATTCAAATTGTTTCTTCCTGGCTGCTTGTAATATTTTCTCCTTGATCTGGGAATTCCAGAACTGGATATAATATTTCTAGGAGTTTTCTTTTTGGGATCTTTTTCAGGAGGTGATTGATGGATTCTTTCAACCTCTATTTTGCCCTCTGGTTCTAAAACATCAGGGAAATTTTCCTTGAGAGTTTCTTGAAGGATGATTTCTAGGTTCTTTTTTTTTGATCCTGACTTTCAGGTAGTCCAATAATTTTAAAATTATCTCTCCTGGATCCATTTTTCCAGGTCAGTGGTTTTTCCAATGAGACATTTCACATTGCCTTCTACTTTTTCAATTGTTTGAATCTGTTTAATAGTATCTTGATTTCTCATGAAATCACTAGTTTCTGTTTCCTCCAATCTAATTCTGAAGGAATGATTCTCTTCAGTGAGCTTTTGAGATTCTTTTTCCATCTGGCAAATTCAGCTTGTTAAGGCATTCTTCTCCTTATTGTCTTTTTGAGCCTCTTTTGCCATTTGAGTTAGTCTATTTTTTAAGGTATTATTTTCTTCAGTCAGGTTGTTGACTCTCATTTCACAATTTTCTTGCATCATTCTGGTTTCTCTTCCCAATTTTTCCTCCACTTCTCTTATTTGGTTTTCAAAATCCTTTTTAAACTCCTCTATGGCCTGTAACCAGCCCATATTTTTCTTGGAAGCTTTTGGTGCAGGAGTTCTGACTTCATTGTCTTCCTCCTGTTTCATGCATTGATCCTTTTTGTCCCCAAAATAGGAGTCTAATGTCAGATTGTTCTGCTTGCTTTGCTTCCTTTGCTTGCTCATGTTGCCATTCAATTACTTGACTTTTGAGCCTTTTGCCATAGTAGAACTCTGCTACCAGAAAGGGGAGCTTTATACCAATCACTGGGGTTTTCTCAGCTGTTGGAGCTATTAGTTGGGTGCCCTCTCTGAAGCCTCACCATGCTCTGGCAAACTGGCCACACACCCCAGGAACTCCACCCTAGACAGCAATCCAGATCCAAGCAGGTTAGAGCAAGAGCGATTACCCCTCAGACTGGTTGCTTGGTCTGCATACAATCTGCAGGCCAGGAGCTCTGAAGCAGCACTGCCCAGAGCCTCAGCTGCTTCTCGCCCCAGGGGCAAAGGCCAGATCACCCTCTTGATCTCCCTTTTCCCACAAAGTCTACACTGACCTCTCACTTTGTCTTTGGCATCTATGGGTTGATAATTCTGGAAACCGCCACAGATGCTGGTGATCTGAAGTCCCTCCAGCCGGTAGCTCATCAGTCTGCCCTGAGGCTAAACCTCCAGCTTTCTTGGGGCTGGGCTTGGGTCCCAGAGCGCTGCGCTGACCCCTTCTTGCCACCTTGTGGGGCTGTCTTCAGCAGGAGGTTACCTTTTCTACATCATTTTGTGGGTTGTGTAGCTCCAAAGTTTGTCTAGCATCATTTTTTACATGAATTGGAGGAGGTGGAAGCCGGAGCCCTGTGGAAGTCCTGTTTCTACTCCACCATCTTGACTCTGCCCCTTACCTTTCCATTCTTTCCACACTTTCATGCTCTCCTCCATGCTATATATGGCCCAGCTTCGTTGGTCTTCTCACCATTCCTATAACATGACACTCCATCATTTGTCTCAGTTCCTTTGGACTGACTGTCTCCCAAACTTGAGATGCTCTCCTTCTTCTCTGCTGCTTCTTTAATTTCTTTGGCTTCCTTCAAAACTCAACTCATGTGTAACCTTCTGTGAGAAGTCTTCAGAGGTTAGATTTGTAAAACAGTAGAACTGAGATTCTGGGTACCTATCTGGATTATTGATTCACATTTCACTCCAAGCCTCAGTTGAGTGAAACCAAGTCAACAGGCATTTTCAAAGGTCTTACTATGTGCCAGGTACTATGTTAAGCAGTAGAGATACCAAAAAATAAGGCAAAAACCACTGTCTGATCTCAAGGAACTCACAGTTTAATGGAAGAGACCATATACAAAAAGCTATGTACAAGCAAGATATATATACAAGATAAATTGGAGATAATCAAAAGAGGAAAGGCATAAAAGACTATGGAGATCTGGGAAAAGCGTATTGCAAGAAGGACTTTAGCTGATACTTAAAGGAAGCCAGGAGACAGAGGTGAAGAAGAGAGTTCCAGGCATGGAAATAGCCAATAGAAATGCTCAGAGATGGAGTGGCATGTGTGAGAAGCAACAAAGAGGCCAGTAACACTAAAATGAAGAGAATGTTGATGGGAATAAAGTATAAGAAGACTGGAAAGGTGGGAAGGGGCCAAGTTATAAAGAGCTTTAAAAGCCAAACAGATGATTTTATATTTGATCCTGGAGGAAATATGCAGTCAATGAAATTGAAGGGGGGGTGGGCTGACGTGGTCAGACTTGTGTTTAGGGATTTTAATTTGACAGCTGAGTGGAGGATGAAATAGAATGAGAAGAGACTTATGTTAGACAGACCAACCAACACGCTATTGCAACAGTCCAGGTGTAGGTGAGGAAGGCCCGTACCAGGGTGGTAGTGGCAAAGAAGGGAGAATATACAAAAGATACTACAAAGGTAGAAATAATAGATGGTGACAACTGATTGGGTTTTGTCAGTGAGAGAGTATGAGGATGACACCTAGGTTGTGGCCTGGGCAACTAGCCGGACATGTCGAGTTTAAAATGTCTATGGGACATCCAATTCTATGTCCTTTGGGAGCCGAGGATGCAAGACTGGAAGTCAGAAAAGAGGTTAGAGTTGGACAAGTATATCTGAGAAGCATCTGCCTAGAAATGATAGTTGGATCCATGAGAGCTAATGAGATCAAGTGAAGTGGTGTAGAGAAAAAAGAGAAGATGGCCCAGGACAGAGCCTTAGGGGAAACCCACTGTTATTGAGGATATCTGAGATGAAAATCTAACAAAACAGCTGAGGAGCAGTTAGACATGCTAGATTGTTGTTACTCAGTCGTGTCCAACTCTCCATGACCCCATCTGGGGTTTTCTTGGCAGAGATCCTGGAGTGGTTTGACATTTCCTTCTCCAGCTCATTTTACAGATGAGGAAACTGAGGCAAGCAGGGTTAAGTGACTCGCCCAGAGTCACACAGCTAGCATCTTAGGTCAGATTTGAACTTAAGAGGTCTTCCTGACTCTGGGCCCAGAACTCTATCCAGATGCAGATAGGTTAGAATCTGGTTAGGAAGTGGTTAGAACCAGGAAGTTCATGAAAACCTGGAGCAAAAGAGAATCCAAAAGCAGGTGATGAACAATGTCAAAGGCAGTCAGTGTTCTCATCTGTAAAATAGATATTTTAATGCTTATATTACCTACCCCACATGGCAATTGGGAGTAAACACTCTGAAAATCTTAACTCACCATAAAAAATGTGTTATTGTTAATAGTAAGAAGTATTTTCTCCTCCCACCCATCCACATCCAGTGGACAGGGAGGTGGCCCAGTGGAAAGGTAATAAGTATTTCCTAACGCAAAAGGGGAAGGGACTAATGAAAAGACAGTACAGAGACTCACAAGTAGCATTTGTTGCCATTGTTTTAGGAGATAATTTCATTTACAAACAACAGTACTAACTAGCTACCCTTCTTAGCATGAGAGAAATTTCCCCTATTGTTCCATATTTGAGTTCTTTTTTCCAGAAGCATCCACAGACCTTTGTGCAATCAGATTCTCTTAGAGGAAGGTGATCTTGGTTCTTTACCTCCTCAATCTGCTTGGGCACTGTAAACATGAGAATTTGGGACATGGGACAAAATTTACAGAGAGATTTCCTATATTTCCACTGAGGATACTGAACTGTTACTAATGAAATAAACTGTCCTGTCATTTTTCTTCATCTTTTTGTGGGAAAACACATCTCACAGATTGTCATTGGGTTTATGCCACTAGATTGGAAGCTTTGGGGGCCAGGAATTTGGTCTTACAACAATTCAATTCATTATGTTTTTAATGGGGAGGGCAGTGGCAAAAATGGATAGAAACCTGATTTCTGTCAGGAAGCCCTGAGTTCGTGTCCCACTGCTGGCATATACTGGGTCTGTGACTCTGGGCAAGGTAGTCTACATCTCAGTGCCCTTCCAGTTCTACAAGACAATATTCCGCAGAGCAGGCGTTAATTTGTACTGCTAGAAAGAGATTCCTACCTGGATTCCCCCCCCACCAATGAAATTCCAAACAAGGTTAAAAAAGAAAGAAAGAAAAAGATTAATTAATCATCTGCCATATACTGCCCCAGGAAAGAAGGGAACTAGAACATATTAAACATCTACTACAGTTACTATGTAAAGGGCATTACAAATGTTATTTTATTTAGTCCTCTCAACAACCCTGGAGGTAGGTATTATTGTGATCCCTATTTTATAGTTGAGAACGCAGACAGAAGTTGTGACTTGCCCAGAGTCGCATAGGATCTGAGACTGGATTTGAACTCAGATCTTCCTGAATCCAAGTTCAGGGCTATATCCAACTGTACCACCTAGCTGCCTCTGGCATTACAAACACAAAAACAAAACAGTTCTTGTCCTTAAGGAGCTTATATTCTCTAAACTTTATATCTCTTCTAGTGCCAAGGACAAAACTGTATCCACAGTAGGTGTCCACTTAATGTTTATAGAATGATCGGTCTAATGCAGGACTTGGAATTTGCTCCATTTTGTTCCTCCTACTAGGATGTCATTTCCTTGAGAAGAAGTGTTTCCCTTTTTAAAAAAGTTTTTCTTACCTTACTGGACAACACAGTGCTTCATAGATAGTTGGTGCTTAATAAATGTTTATTGACTTGAATTACTAGATGGTGTCCCGTCTTTTTCCTACCTGCTACATAACTGTGGTCCTCTGAAATTATCCATTCTCATGGTGTTGGCTTGGGATCAGTCATTCTAAAGTAGTCTCTTCCTAGGCCTAGTGAAACCCCAAGGTTCAAGTGCAAGAAAAAATACAGGGTCATTTCCACTTTCCCAAACTGGAAACTCCAGAGCTATGTTCTGGTGCACTCAGTGTCATCAATAGTATCCTCAGTGAGGCTGGTGACTTTGCACAGCCCTCCCTCACTTAAATCCCATTCACTTGCGAGTCATGGCACCACCTTTCTGACATCATGGTCCTCTTCAAGAAGGAAGAACCGACAACAACTGAGGCAGGGCATGCTTTACCTCTTCTACCTTTCAAAATGAAGTTCACTGGCTTGCCAATGTTAGAGAGATAACATCAAGAGGGGATGGGCAGCTAGTTGGCATAGTGGATAGACTGGATAGAGTGCCAGGCAGGAAGTCAAGAAGACTCATCTTTATGAGTTCAAATCCGACCTCAGACACTAGCCGTGTCACCCTGGGCAAGTCACTTAACCTTGTTTGCCTCAGTTTCCTCATCTGTAAAATGAGCTGGAGAAGGAAATGACAGACCACTCCAGTATCCTTGCCAAGAAAACCATAAATGGGGTCATGAAGAGTCAGACATGACTGAAAAACAACTAAACTTAATGGGACTTAAAGAAAAGGGAGAAAGAAGAATTATGGTTGCATCAACACTGGAAGACTAGATGGAATCAAAACATAGTTGAATACTAAAGCTGGAAGTGGCCTAAGAGATCATCCAACTCCCTCGTCTTCCAGAGGGGGAAAGTGAGGCCCAGAAAGGGGAAGGGAGCCAGGAGGTCCCAATGCTGGGAAGAGGAAAAGCTGGGGCTTGAAACCAGGCCTCCTGATTCTACTTCCAATGCTCTCTCTCCTCTCCAGCGCATCGGCTGGCTATGTTGCCTTCCCCACCCACATGCTATTAACTTAGAGACAGGCTCTTCTGACAGCTTGTCAAGGAAATGGCTTGTGGAATTATTTCAGCCAGCAGAGAGAGCTCTGCAAGGTCATCTGTTCCATCCTACTGTGTCAGGGAGTGGTCCCACCATCCCTGAGCCTTCTCTAGAAACGCAGCAGCAGCCAGCACGCATTGTACACCTGTCATGAAATAATGCGTGATTCCTGCCAAGGTTTGCACTTGGGTTCCATTAACAGGGCGGAAGAGATCGTCCAGTGAAGTGCATTGATTTTTAACCCCTTATCAACTAGTCACCTACCTTTAGCAGAGAAATCTGCTTCCAGGCAAATCATCCCTGGGTCTTTCTTAATTAGTCAATAAGGCAGGTTTTTTTTTTCTTTTTAGTTGGGAGGGAGGGAAGAAAGATGAAGGTGAATAGCATTAGACCCATAGAAAAAGGTCTTCAGGACTCTTAAGCAAGTGAGAGTGAGACTGCTACCTCCCTGAAGATTTTTATTGGCAGATATGATATAAAGCTGCATAGAGACCCAAATCACATTAATGTCAAATGTTTCCTTCCCTACAGCTGCAGCCAGAGCAGAGCCCAGGAGTGAGTGGATGGGAGGCCAGCAGATCCTTTTCCTTGGAGTAGCAAAATAGCATTCATATCTGTTGTTGCTATGCAAAGAGAGTGAGAGATAGACAGATAGACAGACAGAGAGACCAGAAAGACAGAGAAAAAGGAAAGATATAGAGACAGAAAATTGACTTCTCGGACAGGGGAAAATTATTTTATCTTTGCATCTTGAAATTATATTTCTAAATCTCTGTCTGATGCACACACACACACACACACACACACACACACACACACACACACACACCCCTCTTACCAAACCACATGTAGATTTGGGATACACCTAAGTCTGGCCAATGTGAGAGCCAAAGAGCTATCTGTAATTATGGTGTAGAAATGCTAATGGATCTATAAATCATTCTACCCTTTAGAATCATAGGCTATTTCAAAGTGGAAGAGACCTTCAATATTGCCTAATCCATTTGGTTTGTGTGACTAGAGGTCTTTTTTTTTCTTTTCTTTTTTTTTGTCTGGTCTGGTCCAGAAGATACCCAGGAGGGAGGGTAGACAATTGCTTAGGAGTGGTAATGCAGCACGAGCAGTTTAAACCCTGACATAGTTGAGTTCTGGAGTGAGGGTTGTAAGAAAGCCTGGGACTTTACCTTCACACAGTTTGAGTCAGTCAGTTCATAAACATTTATCAAACACTTACTGTGTGCTAAGTGCTGGGGATACAAAGAATGGCAAAAGACAGCCCTGGCCTCAAGGAGATCACAGTCTACCAGGGGAGACAGCATGCAAGCAATTACAAAGAAACCAATCATATCCAAGGCAAATTTGAAATAATCTACAGATAGAGGCACCAGAATTAAAGGGGATCAGGAGAGGCTTCCTGGAAAGGTGGGATTTTCACTGGGACTCAGAGGAAGTCAGAGCAGCTAGGAGGGAGAGATGATGAGGGAGAGCATGCCAGATGTGAGACAGCCAGGGAAATGCTCAGACTCCAGAGATGTGGTGTCATGTTCGAGAAGGTGTCACTGGATCACAAAGTATGGGGTGGGAAGGTTGTGTTAGGCGTAAGAAGACTGTACAAGAAGCAGAGGGGGCAGGTTATAAAGGTTTTTGAAAACTGTTTACAAAGAAGAGCATATTAGAGCAATGGAGCTTTGTGATGACTTTGTACCCAACTAGTTCCAGGAAATTCTGTGGTTAGAGGACTGGGAAGCTGCAAAGTCAGGTGAACCAGAGAGAAAGACATTTCAACCTGTAAGTGAGGGCAAAGGAAGAATCTGGGATCTTGCTTTCCAAGGGAATGGAAGCTAAAAATGTCCCTGGTTTTGCGCTACAAGAGAATAAAAGAATGATGGGGAAAGTCTAACCCCAAGAGTAGCTACCATGCCTAGAAGAGAAACAGAAATGTCCCTAAAGAGAGTGAGTAGTGTTTTGAGCATGTCAAACCAAGATAAGTCAAGTACCTTCAGCCAACCTCTCCAGGAGGTGTTTTGCAACTTGAGTTTCCCTCAGACTCAACTAGAATTTTAGAATGGGTACTTTGAAGTAGTTAAGGTAGAAGACAGTAAACCTACTCTCAGTTTTCAGTGAGGAACCTCTCCGTGCCTCAGTTTCCTTATCTGTAAAACATAACACAGAGGATTAGAGTGCCAGGCTTGGAGTCAGGAAGACTCATCTGGCCTCAGACACTTACTAGCTGTGTGACCCTGGGCAAGTCACTTAACCGTGTTTGCTTCAGTTTCCTCATCTGAAAAATGAGCTGGAGAAGGAAATGACAAGCCATTCCAGTATCTCTGCCATGAAAACCCCAAATAGGATCACGGAGAGTCAGGCACAACTGAAAATGACTGCACAACGACAAAGAGGAAGGGAAAAGCACTAACAAAATTACAAGGACCAGGAAAGGCTTCCTATAAGATGTGGAACTTGAACTAAGCCTTGAAGAAAACTAGAGATTCTAAGAGGCAGAGGTGAGGAGAGAGTGAATTCCTGGCATGGGAAGCATCCAGTACAAAGTAGATGATTTTTGGAACAACACATGCAGCTACATCCATATACTTGTGTGGGTCTACAAGCGTCTGTGTATGTGCTTGTGTACACAGCATCATATGGACCAACATCTACATTTTTCTCACATCATAAAATCATAGACTTCCTTTGTTTTAGCACATTCCTCCTGAGGGTCGTAGCTGTAGGGGGAGACAGTGTGCAAGGCTCCAATCCTCCTTAATTCAGTCCTATGAAATTAGAAAGATAGCCTCCTTCTGTCTGAACTGAGATGGAGCCTCTGGACAAACGAGATCTCACTAACTTGCATGACTTCTCTGTGAGTAGCTTAATGACAAGTGTTATTATCCCATGTTACAAATAGAAGGCAATAAACCCGACCCTTTCTGGGGATCTGTCCCAGGAGCTAGGCTTTCTGACTGTCTGCAATCTCTCTGAAATATCAAGAATGTTCTCATAGGAATGAAAATGAAAACAATTTGGCAATACCACTTCGTACCTATCAGATTGGCTAACATCAAAGAAAAGGAAGATGACCAATACTGGAGGGGGTATGGTCAAACAGGAACACAAATGTACCATTGGTGGAGTTGTGAACTGGCCCAACCGCTCTGGAGAACAATATGGAACGATGCCCAAAAGCAATAAAATTGTGCATACCCTTTTATCCAGCAATTACATTACTATACTAGGTCTGTATCTTAAAGAGATAAAAGAAAAGGGGAAAGGATCTATATGCACAAAAATTCTTTTTATAGAGGTTCTTTTTATGGTGGCAAAGAATTGGAAATTGAGGGGATGCCCATCAATTGGGTAATGGCTGAACAAGTTGTGGTATATGATTATGATGGAATATTATTGTGCTTTAAGATATGATGAGCAAGATGATTTCAGAAAAACCTGAGAAGACTTATATGAACTGAAGGACAATGAAGTAAGCAGAACCAGGAGAACATTGTACACAGTAACAGCAATATTGTAACAATGATCACCTGTGAAAGACCTAGCTACTCTGATCAATAAAATAATCCAAGCCCCCCACCCAAAAAAAAAAAGTTCTCAAAGAATCTTCAGGTAGAAATCCAATTCTACCTGTTTTTGAATGTGTGGGTCCCCTCCACAACCTTCCAGGCATCCAGTCATCCAGTCTCTGCTTAGACATTTTCAATGAAAGGAAAGTAAAATTATTTCTCCGTTTAGGTAGATCCTTTTCAGCTTTAACTTTTTCTTATTGATGAATCTGACCTAACTTATGACCAAGAAAGTAGGTGGGTAGGAGATCCATTTTTTGAAAAAGTCAATAGTCAGTCAATAAACATTTATTAAACAACTACTATGTGCCAAGCATTATGTGAATAATAATACATTTGTATTTGCTTAGCTTTTTGTAATTTTCAAAGGCTTTTTACACCTGTGAAACCATTAAGTAGATGCATGCTGTCATTTCTTGGATAGGGGTAGAGGGGCAGGTGTGATTCAGATTATAAGGGTATTTGGTCCTCAAGGGAAAGAGAGCAGGATTGTAGACTTAATGCTAGAAGTCATTTCATTCAGCTCCATTTTTTACAGATGAAGAAAGCGAGGCCCAGAGAGGTTAAATAATTTGCCACAGGCATGAATAGCGATAGGAATATTTTTCATTCACTAGATTTAACAGATGACTTAATGGAAGAGATAAACAAGAGAGCATACTATAAACTGAAATTTGTACATGCTCACTTTTAACTGCCTTGATTGGGAGTTCTCGGAAATCCTAAGAAATGGCAAGAAGGAATGTTATATTGCAATGGGTAGAGTGCTAGACTTCTTGTTCAGAAGATCTGAATTCGAATCCTACCTCTGACACTTATTTGCAGTATGACCCTGGGCAAGTTACTCAAACTCTCTGAGCCACATCTGTAAAATGGGGCTGATAATTAATACCCATAATCTCTGCCTAATTTGTGCTGCTGTAAGGCTGAAATGAGACAAGGAAAACTTGGTAAACTTGAAGGTTCTATAAAAATGGGGTGGGGGAGTTAGAATGCTGGTAAATGTGTATCAGTCTCTGGGGCAGGGGGAAAAGTATGAACAACATACTTTTAATTTCATTCTGCATTATTAACATTTTCTCTGCCATTTTCAGATGTCCAGACAGTCAACAAAACAATAAATCAAGCCCCAATTTGTATCTTTTGATGCTTTCTGAGGTGTTAATGCTCACACTGTCTGTGAGACTTCCCTTGTGGGGACCCAGACAGGCACTCTGGTTAAAACGAAAATTTTGACCTCTGGACAAGGAGAATTGGCTGCTGCAGCAAACCCCAATTATTTTATTGCCTTCCTGCCCAGTCCTTGAGAGGTGAAATGGGCCTGGAGATCCAGGGCATGTCCAAGCCAAGGGCACTCTAGCATTCTGTCATGAATAACTTTTGACTGAACAGGACTGGGGCTTTTCCTTTCTAGACTGCAAGGCTGATTGCAGAAATATTTTATCATAATATGTGGAGATTTCTGTATACAAACCATCTAGAGGCAAGACATTTTTATGAATTTGATTTTATTTTTTTGCATCTAATTCCCCTTGACTTCACAGGTAGTATGATATAGTGAAAAGAGCCTTGGATTTGGAGTCACAATCTGGGCTCAATCCTGATTCTGCTACTGTGAGATTTTGGAAAATCCATTTCATCTCTCTAGTTCTGTTTCCTTCTCCGTTGAGCGATGGGATTATACTCAATGAACATTTCTAAGACTCCTCCTAAATCTATAGCCTATGGTCTCTATGCATTTATTGTCACCCATCTGACCAACCCCTTCCACCCTTGCTTCTCTTGCAGTTCAGCCTTGTTCCCCTTCTATCTCAGCTCTTTTAGGCTAGCAAGGTTCCTTTATGTGTGGTTTCCCCAAGTTTTACAATAAAGCTTTTGGGCAGCCTCCTGACATCTTAAGTAACAATGTTCCCCTGGTCTCCAATTCACAAAAAAAGTTCCCAGAGGTCATTCCTCACTTCCCAGGGCATATAGTCTCCCCAGTCATTTTCCCTTGAGCATTGCTTTACTCTCAAACTAAAATTGGTCCTTTTGACCAGAAGCCAATTGTTTTGCTTTCCAGCATATTTTGAACTGTAAGAGACCTTCAAGATCATCTAGTCTAATTTTTCCGTAAGAAATGAGAATACTGAGTCACAAAGAAAGGAAAGTATTTGGTCAAAGACACCTGGAGAGTACTGACCTCCCAGTCGCTCTAAAATACATGCATATATATGTATATATAACACATATACACATACATGTAGACATGTACACACATATGTATACATACATACACACATATTTTGATTTCTGCCTCTGTCCTTCTTGTCTCAGCGCTCTAGGGTTTGTCAAATAGGCAACTTGACACAACATCCTCCCCCTCTTTTTTGTCTTGTTTTGTTTAGAATTTAATTCCTTTTTTTGTTATTTTATTTTTAAATGTTTATTGTTCCCTTTGGATTTTATATCATCTTCATTAACAAATATATATCCCTCCTTGACCTCGCCTCCCCAGAGAGCCATCCTTTGCCTGGATTTCTAGACTTTGACTTTGTGAAATCAACTATAATCAATTACTCTATCTCTGGTCTCAATTCCTTTCTTTTCAGGGTTGAGGGTGAGGACAGTTGCAGAAAGCCTCTCTTCTGCCATCTTGCTGGTCACGTGACCTTCACACCAATCCTCTCAATATAAACCCTGTTTCTGTACTTCAAGGATCTATGACTTCTTGGGTATGGATAGTCCATACATTCATACAGATTATAACCCTTCCAAAGATTTAGAAAGTCTTCAGGAGTTGTTACAGCCAGAAAATTCATCGCTGCAGGGACATTCTGACAATGAATCTTTCTGACATAATCCATTGCTGGGTTCATAATAGAAGACTTTGGGGTTTGGGGTAGGACCTGCCAGAGCTTACTGGAACCTCTGGGAGCCCAACAGTCCCCTCACTGCATGATGAGATGCTGGAAAAGGACTTGAGTTCTGCAAACCTCAGCACTTAAAAAACAAAACAAAGCAGCTCACCTTTATGTTCCCATTGCTCTTGCCTTTCTTAGTCAGACAAGGCTCTACTCAGAGGTACCTGTACTTAGTTGCAGAGGATGGAGGGGGGCAGGATCAGTTCTTCAAATCCTGTTTTCTGGCCAGGAAAAGATGTTTTGCCATACTGACTTTCTGTCAACAACATAAAGGGTTATATTTTAGAGGGAAAGCGGTTCTCCAGCTGTGCAGGGTGGACACTCTCATTCTTTCGTCCATTTCTCAATAAGGCTGGGGTGTATTATTTCCCCCTGGGAGAAGATACAGATGGTCCGTGGAACTGAAACTGCTCACTTCTCCAGCTTCCTAGATGGGGAGGAATCTCAGATCCCATCAATCAAGGGTCACTAGCAGGCACTTAAACAACAAACCACCTTACTCCTTGGTAGAAATCTTTTCCCATTTGAACTAACTTTACGGATTAGGTGGCTTTCCATTGGTAAGATTTCAGGGGCAAGGGAACGGCCACCTCTTCCTCCAGAATTGGCACTCACACCTTGATTACTGGTGTTCCATTATAACAATGGCAGAGTGACTGGGGATTTACCCCCAGAATACCAATATGGGGGATAGGTTTCTTTGCCAGAGTGGTCCTCTAAACCCTGATCCCTGAACCTTTTGCCCTTTGCTAATCTGCCCAGGCCTTACACCCTTGCATATTCCCTGGCCAATCCCCCAGAGGTCTATCACGGGGGCCCCTCTCCCAGTGGATTGGGAGGTTGGTGGGTAAGCCTTGAGGGTGGTAGGCTGGGCTGAGCACTCCTTCTAGAATAACAGTTCTCCACTGGGTCATGCAACTCTGTGTTGTGCCAGGTACAATGCTAAATGGATCATCAGTGGAAAGAGGACTGGCTCTGGAGTCAGAGGATCTGGGTTCAAATCCTATCTCTGATACTTATTTCCTATGTGATCTTGGATAAGTCCCTTAATATCCCTGGACCTCAGTTTCCTCAACTGTAAGATGAAGTTGTTGAACTAGATGGGCTTTATGGTGCAGAAAAGAGAATGTTAGCTTTGGAGTCTGAGGATCTGGATTTGAATCCTACCTTTTGTTCCTTGCTATAAGACCTTGGGCAGGCTATTTTTCCTTTTTGGTCCTCAGTTTTCTCATTGGGGGCAGCTGGGTGGCACAGTGAATACAGTGCCGGGTCTGAAGTAAAAAATTTCATCTTCCTTTTCAAATCTGGCCTCAGACATTTTCTAGCTGTGTGATCCTGGGCAAGTCACTTAACCGTGTTTGCCTCAGTTTTGTCATCTGTAAAATGACCTGGAAAAGGAAATGGCAAACCACTCTAGTATCTCTACCAAGAAAACCCCAAATGGGGTCATGAAGAGTCAGACACAACTGAGAACCACTGAAGAACAACAATTCCTTATCATTAAAATGAAGGGGATCTACAAGATGATCTTTAAGGCACCTTCCGGGTCTCCATTAATGACATCTCTAACATCTCTGGAGGTCAAGTAAGGTACAGCCACATTGTTCCATCACTTAAACTAACTTGGCACCTCTCAGCTCCCCAGTTGGCGCTCTGCGGGTTGTCACTCCACATTCCACTCTCAGCCTTGCCCTCTCTTCCCTTTAGTTAGTCCCTTAGCCATAGAATCACATTTCATATTGAAAGGACTTTCTGTAGCTCCCCTAACCCCTAACATATAAATCTTAGAACCATAGAGCTAGAGGTGGAAAGGGCGTCAGGGCCATCAAGTCCAATCTCTCATTTCACAGTTGAGAAAACTTAGACCCAGAGAAGTGACTTGTCAAAAATTACTTCTCATACCTAGTTAAGTATCAGAAGTGGGATTTGAAATCAGGTCATCCTGACACCATGGCCAGGACTCCATGCACTATTCTACACTGATAATCTCATTTCTCTCTTTCCTGGGCACAGAACTCCCCTGAGATTCTTCTTCTTTTATCCTACTCTGGGAACTTTCAGGTTTTCTCTAATGGCTGCTTCCTGTAGCCATTCACACCCTTCCCTAATCCAATTTCTCTAAAACATGTCTTCTATCTCTTCATATCTTCACCTTAATGGCTCCTGGTTGTTCTAAAAAGCTTCTGCATTTCCTTTTCTTCATCTGCTAAATTATTTGCGAGGGCACTGCTAGATCTCAAGCTATAAAGCTAGGATCCCTTCCAGCCCCTTCTATCCACCCAGAGACATGGGTCTGTGCCTTCATTGGGTTGTACATAACCATGTTCCTCATCTAGGCTGTGTTCATTTTAGCCCATCTCAGTACAAATATTTGTATTTATGAAACCAAATTTAAATTACAATTACTCCTGCCCTGCATATTGAAGGAATCTCTTAAATCCACAAATATTTCAGTGAGGATGTTTTTGTTTTTAAACACAAAAAAAACAGTATTACATCCGCCTCTTCTGACATCTACATTTTTAAGATGGTTCCTTGGGGAATGAAAAAGTCAGAGTGAAAGAAAGTGACTTGATATTTTTCCTTGTAGCGCTTAAGTCCTTGAGATCACTCTTTGTTTACTTTAGGGGATAGGTAGGCAGCTAGGTGGCACAGTGAATAGAGTGCTGGACCTGAAGTCAAGACTCATCTTCATGAGCTCAAGCCTGGCCTCACACACTTACTAGCTGGGCAAGTCACTTAACCATGTTTGCCTTAGTTTCCTCATCTGTCAAAATAAACTGGAGAAGGAAATGACAAACCACTACAGAATCTTCACCAAGAAAACACAACTCAACAACAACAAAAAGTTAAGAGACACTTTCTAGCCTTAATTTTGCAAATAAAGTAAATTTAAAGGTATTGGAATTACAGAAAATTTCCATCAAAATATACTTGTCTTTCAACTGTTAAATGAGAGGATGTTTGTAAAGCACTTAGCACAGTGTCTTCTTCCTTCCCCTCCCCCACTAGCACATAGTAGGACCTTAATAACGTTTCCTTCCTTCCTTCTTTCCTTCTTTTAATCATAAATTAAAAAGTAGTTTGCTGATTTCACCATCCTTGACTATATATGGCCCTGAACATCTTTAGCATATGGCATGATTCCCTAAAGGATTAATCTGTGGAGCAAGAATTCCCAGTTTTTCACTGGCAAGCTGTTAAGCACCTATGAGCCTCAGTTTCCTCTTCCGAGAAATGGTGAAAAATTTCTTCAACCAGATAATGATGTCTCAGTCGCATCTCAGGGGTGAAACTTAATGGAAACCATCTGTTCACTGCTTTGTAGGAAAGTGTTTTATGAAACATGGCAGGGAAATACTTCTTCCTGAATGAGTGAAAAGGCAGAATTTCAGTCTTGATGTGGCTTCTATAGCATTTTTATCTTTTGCCAAAAAGAGTTACCAATCAATCACTTTTCACAAATCAAAAGGGGAGACAGAGTAAGATGTCTCATATAACAAGACTTCTTTCTTTTTGTCTAGGGCTTGAGTCATCATTAGTCCAGGTACCCTGGAACCCCAGTCTTTGTCTTCCTTCTGAGGAGCTCGGACTAACCTGCTGTGCTTATAGGGTGTTGAGGCTAAGTGAATCTCTGTCTCTGTCTATCTATCTGTCTCTCTCTTCCTCTCTCTCTCTCTCTCTCTCTCTCTCTCTCT